>NC_085869.1:53642713-53772713 GCF_034702125.1 Engraulis encrasicolus
AAATACATTTTCTATGGCACACTAGTTTAGTTAGTCCGAATGAACTTGCCTCACCAATATGGTTCTGTAGTTACAGAATACACAGTAAAAAATAAGAGTTAATTCAACACTTAGAAAGTACTCTGGGATCAAACAAACTCTAGAAGATGTTAAATTGACTCTCTAAGTCTTAAATTAACATTATTACAGTGTATTCTCTACTCGAGTGCGGCATGAGGAATGGCAAATGACATGTGCAGAAGAAGACCCTACTCAAACACATGTGACTTGTGCTGATACATGAGGGGGGGCGGTATGGTAGACAGCATGTAAGGGGTGTCGGCTTACACATACCTGACCTTGGACTAAGCAACCATGTCCTAAAATGAGGATGCCACACATGCGCCGCCCAGACAATATGTCTCAATTTGTGTAACATCCGTGTGTGGGTGGGTGGAGGTGGAGGGGGCTGGTGTGTGTGTGTGTGTGTGTGTGTGTGTGTGTGTGTGTGTGTGTGTGTGTGTGTGTGTGTGTGTGTGTGTGTGTGTGTGTGTGTGTGTGTGTGTGTGTGCGCGGGCGCGTGCGTGCTTGCGTGCGTGTGTGTAGTGTGTATGTATGATTATGCGGGTATCTCCAACAACGGCAAATTCAAGGTCTTTAACCCAAAAGACTTCCCTCAGATGAACTAGGCCTATTACCAGAGCAAACAAACTCAGGCAGCTTAACAAGTTGTCACATCAACTGCCTCCCCAAGAATTGCTTTGTTCGAGTTTAACCTACCATAAGACCAGCCCCCACCACCCCAACCACCACCCAGCCCCCCCATCACCACCACCACCTAAACACCCCTTGCCTTGTGTGCCTGTGCGTTCAGTGGGCTTGTTGATAGGGTCTGTATCAGATACCTGAACCTGTCCCCACATGAGCGGAGCAAGTATTTGTTTTGACTGGGCCACTGCGCGCTGGCTCTGCCTGGCATGAGCAGCCTCTGCCGATGGTATCAGCCCCCCTCCGAGCCTCGCTGTTGTCGCAAAGCCTACACGACTGGAGCCTTTTGATGCAGACCTGCATGCGTTTCTCTTGCTATGGTGGCGAGGTATACACACACACACAGAGAATGAAAAACACACATTGACATGGAAACACGCCCAGACACACACGGGCATACACACACACACAGACAGACGGTCTCTCTCATTCACTCACACACTCTGTCTCTTGCTCTCTCTGTATCTCCCTCTCTCTATCTCTCTCTCTCTCACACACACACACACGCACGCACGCACGCACGCACGCACGCACGCACGCACGCACGCACGCACGCACGCACGCACGCACGCACGCACGCACGCACGCACACACACACACACACACACACACACACACACACACACACACACACACACACACACACAAAGTAACTATAGGGGAGGACGGCAGTAATTGTTGGCCACATACAAACTTGAACTTCAGTGGAGAGGAGACAGTGTCAGTCATGCCACGTGACAGCCAGAGACACCCTCTGCGTGTCGCCACTAGCGCTATGTAAACATTCACTTCACTACTCCAGTTAATGATGCAGTACATGGAGTCTGGAGGTGCATAGGACCCGCTAGGGTGGACAAATGGGTCAGTTGTCCCACGCCCAGGGAAAGAGGGGGGTGGCAGAATTGGGACCCCATTACATTGTATGTGTTGAGAAGGAAGCCCTTTCAAATTATTTTGTCCTGGGCTCAGTCAAAGCTGTCAGCTGGAAGAACTCCTATTGTAACTGTGCTGGTTCTTTGTCTTATTCATATTTGTCTCATTTGTCTTCGTAAAGTGATGTGTGAGAGCCATTTCGAGTATAAACAGCTCTAAATGCAGTGAGTTTCTTTTGCTATGTACGTAGATGTTTGATGGTGGCACAATTTATTTCGTTACTGTGTAAAGAAAAACCTTGCCACGTTGCCATCGTGTGTCTTTAAAAAGGCATGTTGATGTTCTTTTTCACTGTTTTCATTGACTATCCTTAAATAATCAATGATACCGGCCCCCGCAAAAAAAACAAAGGATAAAAATCTCCAAAGCTGAGAGAGAGAGAGAGAGAGAGCCGAGCTCCCATGCAAATTCTTACTACCCTCAGCACTGATAGGCCACCGCCACCTTGGCACACACTAAAGGGCCAGCCAAAATATATCCATGTGTCTAGTTGGGGTTCAGTGAGAGTTTACCCCAAACAAGACAGCCGAGCACCTAAACAATGAGGCGAAACAACCGATGCCTGCCTCCCCTTCCCTTTGTAGTGTCAACAACACACAAACGCACACCAGCTCCATTAGCTGGTGAGGGGCACTGTTGCTAGTATTACTTGAGACTATTGTGTGTACACACACACACACACACAGACACACAGACACACACACACACACAGACACACACACACACACACACACACACACACACACACACACACACACACACACACACACACACACACACACACACACACACACACACACACACACACACACATGTGTGGGTGGCAGCACCACACAACAGCACGTCAATTGTGTCTGGATTGGTCCTCAAGGTGTCATTGCATACAAAACAACGACAACAACAACAGAGAAGACAACAACTAACAAATGGGACATGGAGGAGGAGGGCGGGCGTGGAGAGATAGAGTGAGAAGGAGGAGAGCAAAGGGGAAAAGAAGGGGAAGGGGATGTCTGGGGCCCATAGAGAGGGAGGGGGAGGGAGGAGGGAACCTGGCACTTTGTGGCTGTGGAATCCTGAAGTGATGACGGAGCCAGTGGCGAAGCGTCTCGCAAGGGCCCCCCTCTGCGATATTTCATGGGCCCAACGCCATTAACGTACACTTTTCTATGCTAAGCAGCAAACTCAGTATTGATCAACTATTACACTTAATGATCAGACGTTATTTATAAATAGCCCATTAGAGTGGCTGACTCCAGCCAACACGACATGTGTCAGAGGGGGGGCCTCTGTCTGACACATCTCCCGCCGCCCTCCCCTGTCACAATACCAGTGCTCCGCCCCTGGACGGAGCATATGGGCCCGAGCACCCCTCAACCCAGTGCACTTGACCTGGCTGTCAGCAACCCCGGCCTGCTATTTACACTGTGCAGAAGAGCAGGAGAGGAGGACAGCCCGGACGAGCCCTGCCTGATCTCAGGAAGAAACACACGAGGCCACACAAACACGGAATCAAAGTGTATATAGTATGTAGCAGCAGCCTGTTGAACAAACACACCCATGCGGCACACACGCATGCCAGCATGGACTATGTTCTACTAACACATGCATGCTTGCACGCATGCACAGGCACGCACGCACGCATGCATGCACCCACTGTGTATTAACATCATGTCCATACACACATGCAGCCTGCACACACACACGCACACACACACACACACACACACACACACACACACACACACACACACACACACACACACACACACACACACACACACACACACACACACACACACACACACACAGTGAATGTGTGCTTATGAGCACACTACTACAGTGTAGCAACCACTGACCACATCGCAGAAGCACCAGCAAAGAAAACAGACATAGAGATGCAAATAGTCAAGAATCACCAAACTGGTTTTTCCAAAAAAAAGAAAAAGAGACAGGGAAGAGTTTACGCTTGCAACAAGGCCACCACTTTGTCAGTGTTGAGGCGAGGGAGCAACGTGGGAACGAGACACAATGCGATGTTGCGCCTCGGGGCCAATCCGACACGTCAGTGGAGTGCCATTTGACTGCACGTTGCCATTCAGTGAATACGCGGCTGAACAAACACAACTAGGACACGGCTGGCTCGCTCACTCACTCGCTGCTTTACGGAAGTTATTAGTGTTCCGTGGTGTATACTGTAACATAGTTCTAATCATACCGACCGCAGCCAGGTTTTAAATCAACATTTAGTGTGCCTGGGAAGATTCTCATTCACGATTTTGTGCATGACAAATGCATTTTGCGAAAAGAGTGTGGAGTAGAATGACCTCATCGTCATGCACGTTGAAGGACAGGGCTCATTTTGGAATAATGACACGTCTGTTGGCGCTCTGGAATGTGATGAGGACAGAACCTTACGGAGGTGCCTAAAGTGTTCGCTTGACGATCTAGAGTTCTCTACTCGTGTCCTTCTTGGTGAGACAGTCAGAGTGAGGGACCAATAGGATGTCTGTCTGGGCCCTGCCGTGGCCAACTGGTAGGGCACTCGCCTGCCATGCGGCTGGCTGGGTTTCGTTTCCCGGCCCGGGTCCTTTGCAGACCCCTCTCTCCCAATTCGCTTCCTGTCCACCTCTCACGCTGTCCTATCAAGTAGGGTCGAAAAAGACTAGAAAAAAACTTTTTTTTTTTGAAGGATGTCTGTCTGTACACAACTCAGAGCTCAGTCAGCACAGCAAACTCTGCTACAAGTTTACATGTGCCTTAATGTGATTCATATCCTAGGCTTTGATCCCACAGCTCACAATTACGTGGCTCCAAGACGTCTCTGGCGAAATCAGGGGGAGTGACTCATGACCTGACTCAGCAGAATCGCTACGCCGAGACTTCTTCATGCCGTCAGTCAACCAGTCGTCTTCCTCTGCTTGACTCAAGTCATCTCATCTCGGTTGAATGTGTGTCACAGGGGTTGGTTTTATTTTATTTTTTATGAGCCAGTAAGTGTTTGTGTGGAAGTGGCCTGTCTGGTTTCCCTTTCAGTGATGTATGACATGATGTGTGGCAGAGGTCAAATGTTCTTACTCTTCTTGGTGGAAAAAACCTAGGGTGCATTTCTCAAAAGAGAAGTTGTAGCCTGTTAGCAACTTCGGTAGTTGCCAATGGGAAAATTCATTGAAAACAACAAAGTAGCTAATGTAGTAAGCAACTTTGGTTTTGAGAAATGAACCCCTGGCTTTACTCAGAAACTGGCCCATTATTCTGCGAGTCCCTGTCCTTTGATCCACTTTTGGTTTCAGGCCCAGAGAGGTACAAGAGGTGGCGCTTTAGGTCTGTGTAGGATATTTCTTACGACACTTCCTTAGTGTACTACTATTTGTTGAGTCGTGCAAAACTGCTTTTTTAAAGGTATGATGCATACCTGTTGATCAATTCATTGTCACTGGTCCATTTTCTACAAGATGCATACTGTTTCCTCCATTCCAAGCGTTCTGGCTTACCACAGGTTAAGTCAAGTCAAGTCAAGTCAAGGCAGCTTTTATTGTCACTTTCTTCATATGCACAAGTCATACAAGGAAAATGAAATTACGTTTTCTCTCTATACCATGCCAAGACAAAGACATACACAAGACTGACATTTTACAGACTGACATAAAGTGCAAGACAGGACAGGTAACAGTGATGGACTGGTAGCAATAAGGTGGTTAAAATCATTAGGAAGTACATTAATTGAGTATAAATAACACTGCACATCATGTGCACTAAATGAATTGAATTAAATTACAAGTGAACTCATCATTAAAAATGAGCTTGGCCTTGAAGAAGGCGTATTAATACACTGTCTAAGCGTATGACTCTGTTGTGTATTCTGTATCATGTTACCCTTTTTAATTAAATTCAAAACAAACTCACCAGTAAAGAAGCCCTTGGCCATGATGAACATGTATAAATACATTGGATAAGAACAGTGCCATGTGTGCACTCTAACTATAAATATTGCTACGCCTGTGTGACATATTAATTAAATACATTTATCTAAATATAAAAGTCTAACTCACCATTTAAGAATCTGTTGGCCTTGCTGAGGGTATATAAATACACTGGCTAAGACAGGAGTATGTTTTGTACTCTCTATGCCATTATACTGTGTGCAATCATATTTTATTCTATTGATTTTTTTAAGAAAAGCTATAAATCTCTCACACATTGACCATTTCATTTTTGCTTCATTCTAATGTTACACCTTCAGAAATGATCAGTATGTGGCAGTTTTTCTGATTAGCGACCTATGGGTTATCTCTGACGCACCTGCCAGCAGAGGTGTGTGAGAATTTGTATCATTTATTTTTTTCTAATGGAATTAAAAGAAAACTCACAATGAAAGAAGTTCTTGGCCTTGATGAAGGCGACGCTGAGGCGCAGCACGGAGAGCTTATCCAGGCGGGAGCGTACATCCTCAGAGAAGGGCAGCAGGCTCGTCAACTTGTCCAGCTCCCCGTTCAGACGATCCCGGTGGCGTTTGGAGGGGTTGGTCTTGGCGTTCTCAGGACGAGGTTTGCTAATATGAAAAAGACAAGAGAGAGAGAAAAAAAGGGGGGGGGGTCAGTCAAAGCAAAGGAGAGGAGAATGTGGTCAGTGGTGCCTTATACTTGGAGGGGTCGGTCTCTGTTTTCAGGACAAGGTTTGCTAAATGTGAAAAAGACAGAACACAGGGGGACAGGGATGTCACTCAAAAAAGATATGAAGAGACGGGAGTTGGCTTGGGGAGATGTTGGTCTTTGAATTTTAGGACAAGGTATGCTAATATGAAAACGACAAAAGAGAAGAGGGGGAGAGATGTCAGTCAAATGAGAGATGATAATTGTCACTCAGTATTGCCACATGCTTGTAGCCTAGGAAATCTCATCGTTCCCATCTGAATAGGACATATAGCACTTGTGATATGGTTTGATGTGAACCAGGCAAGCATGCTTGGAGGGGTTGGTCTTGGTGTTTTCAGGACGAGGTTTGCTAATGTGAAAAATAAAAATATAGAAACAATAGGAAAAAGGAGACAGGGGAAACGAGACATGAAGTCAAAAGCGACAAACAGAATGGGAGGAGAGATGAGAGAGGGGTTGGTTTGGGGTTGGTCTTGTTGTTTTTGGACAAGATTTGCTAAATGTGAAAAAGACAACAGAAAAAAGAGTGAGATGTCAGTCAAAGGCTAAATATAAATGGTCACTCAGAATTGTACAGTATACACCGGAACACGTGGTTGGAGCGGTTGGTCCTGGTGTTGTCTGCATGAAATTTGCTAAATTGAAAAAGGCAGAGTAAAGCACTGGGCTGTTGGTGAAAGGAGATATGAAATCTGATAACACTAGTGACAAACGACATTGCCACACTATAACACAAACACTGTACCACCACATGGCCAACATCATTTGCTGCGACAGTATGTGTCTGAGGGGTTGGTCGTTTTCTAGCTGAGGTTTGCTAATATGAAGAAAGGAGGGTGTAAAACGGAAAACAACGTCACAAACAAATTGCAACACTGCTTGTTCCCGCTACTATGCTGTAAAAGCTCTAGTATTTGCTGCACGTTGCATGATTTGCGCTATGCAAACACAGTCGATATTCTTGTCGTCAAATAGCATTGCCACAACCTAAGATAAACACCGTTACCACCACATTTGTAACTCGAGTGTTTTATTCCTGTGCTGTGCGTGTGAGTAAGGGGAACACGATCTCCTCCCCTGCCGAAATAGGCCCATGATTAAAAAGCATGGGGTGAATTAATTTTCCGTACTCTTTAGTAATGTGGAAGGAATCATGGCAACATTTCTTTGTACCGACAGGAGAAAAAAAAAGGGAAAAGGAGTAAAACTAGAGCTGCTGGACTTTCCAACACACACACACACACTCACTTGAACGCACACTCACTCACACGCAAGCACATGGCAGTTCACCAGGACCCGTGTCTCCCTGCCAAAGGTGGCCTGTGTTCAGAGAGGATGGGCGGGCGGGCGGGCGGGAGGGGAGGGCGGGCAGGCAAGCAGGCAGGCGAGAGGGAGGCAGGCGGCTGGGTAAGCTGCACTCGCCAGGGCCAGGGCCAGGGCCAGGACTCATAAAATGTGAATGAGGCGCTGGGGCTGTGAGAAGAAACGCACCTAGGAGCGTGAATCACCCACCCGCCTCCCCGGGCCAAGAGCAGTGGGGCGAGACCGAGTGGAGCTGAGCTGAGCTGAGCTGAACAGAGGAGAGGAGAGGAGAGGAGAGGAGAGGAGAGGAGAGGAGAGGAGAGGAGAGGAGAGGAGAGGAGAGGAGAGAGAGAGAGGAGAGGAGAGGAGAGGAGAGAAGAGGAGAGGAGAGGAGAGGAGAGGAGAGAGAGAGAGAGAGAGGAGAGGAGAGGAGAGGAGAGGAGAGGAGAGAGAGGAGAGGATGGGAGAGCAGAGGAGAGGAGAGGAGAGGATAGAAGAGAGGGGAGGAGAGGAGGGTAGATGAGAGGAGAGGAGAGGAGCTGAACAGAGGAGAGGAGAGGAGAGGAGAGGAGAGGAGAGGAGAGGAGAGGAGAGGAGAGGAGAGGAGAGGAGAGGAGAGGAGCTGAACAGAGTGGAGTGGAGTGGAGAGGAGAGGAGCTGAACAGAGTGGAGTGGAGTGGAGAGGAGAGGAGAGTAGTGAGTGAGGGCCTAGAGGGCCAACACCGCACACAGACTGATCTCAGATCAGTGCATACAGTATATGCAGAACAGAAAAAAGATCAGCATCTCTCTCTCTCTCTCTGTCTTCCTGTCTGTTTCTTCCTGCCTCTCTCTATTTCACAAGCTGTCTCACTCCGACTCTCTAAATCTCTCTCCCTGTCTCTACTCTCTCTTGCTCTTGCTCTCTCTCTCTCTCTCTCTCTCTCTCTCTCTCTCTCTCTCTCTCTCTCTCTCTCTCTCTCTCTCTTTCTCTCTCTCTGGCTCCAGTCTATCTATCAAATCTTTCAATCTCTATCTATCTCCAAGTCTTTTTCTGTCATTCTGCATAAGGAACATTCCTAACACATTTCTCAAGACAATGGCACACGTCTTAACAGCATAAAATCAACAAATGTGTGTGCATGGTAATATAACAATGTTTGTTCACGTTCTGTGACGTTCTGTCAAAAGACGCTGAAGACGGCTTAGGCCGCAACGTCTGTCTGTCTGTCTGCCATGCTAACCCAGTATTAAAACTGCAAGAAACTGATCCGGGAGTGCGGCTTTTTTACAAAACATGAACTTTACTGTTTGCTCGCACCCGAAGAAGACCTTGTAAGAAACTTTTCAGAGTTCAGCGCACTTTCTCTACAAAAAGACTGTTCACATTCTGTGCCATGAAGTATATTTTAACTTCAGAGGTAAAAAAAGTGAACCATTAAAAAGCTGCACTATACTACAAAATCTTGAATGTGCAACAGAAATATTAGTTAAAAGTATTCAGGGTTTTTTACACTTGCAAAATTGTACTATCTGATATCTTGTATCATCCGTGTTGTATCTGTTTTTGACAACCTAAGCACTTTGCCTGAAAGAGGAAGTCATGACGAGTATGCTCGGCCTACACCCACTCTAAAATACTCACAGTGGCCAAGTAACTTTGCTAACATAGCACTGTCAGTTCTGGACCATTATCATTACCATGACAAGCCTTGCACAGTAACAAAAAAATACACTGTAAAAGCAAACCTTTTCCAACAGATAGCTTTCCACAACTAATGTACACTGGATGGTGTGATGCATGAATGATCTAAGGATAGACCGATATATATATCGGTTTGATATCGGGCCGATATTTGCATTTTTTAAGTGTATCATATTGGCCGATACGCATGTGGTTTTGGCCGATACGCAATGCTAAGTTCTACCTCAATATGGTAATGTTAAAGGAATGTTTATTTTTAACTTGAGACCTTTTTTTTTACCCATATCGGCCCCAAATATCGGGTATCGGAAATTGGAAATCTTCCTTTTCTGAACGAATGGGTACAAAAGTTGTCTGCTGCTGTTCCAAGTTCTCTTGATGACAGTGGCATGGCGATACACACAGTCCAAAACAACATTTTAGGAACTAAGTATTGTTGCTCAGAGACATTGCTCAAAAAGAAACCTTAACCCTTTCATGACGAGCCTCTGTTATAACCTTATTGTCATCACAATGGTAACGATGACCATCTTTTCTGTTATTTGAGACTCTTGGTAATGCCATAGCAGGGTTGTTATGATGTAGTTATGCTTTTTCAGCAAAAAGTGAATGGGAGATCCCATCAACATGAAAGGGTTAAACTTAAGCGGTTGCTGAGCTGTACTGTAGCCTTCCATTGCCTTGCCTTGCCTTGCCTAGTGCTTCTCCACATCCTCTTCTCTCTACTCTTTAATTGTGTCCTGCAGCGAACTCCTGGCATCCCTTCAAAACTAGTCTCAGCTCTCTTAGTCATGCCTCGGGAAATGGATCTCCTGTCTCCCCCAGCTAGGCCTACAGTATAAGGGCAGTCATGGGTAAACGGTTAGGGTGTCAGACTTGTATCCCAAAGGTTGCCGGTTCGACTCTCGACCTGCCATGTTGTTTGGGGGGGGGGGGAGTAATTAACGAGGTCTTCCATGACTGAGGTACCCTGGGCATAGTACTGCCCCGTCGCACTGGGGCGCCATTGGGGGTAGCCCTCTTGCACGGGTGAGACATAAATGCAATTTCGTCATGTGCAGTGAGCACTTGTGTGCTGTGGAGTGATGTATCACAAAGACAATGGGAGTTTCCCAGGTGGGCTTTCACTTTCACTTTTACTTCACTTAGTCAAGTCAAGTCAAGTCAAGTCAAGTCAAGTTTATTGTCAATTTCTTTACATGCACTGGTCATACAAAGAATTTGAAATTGCGTTTCTTGCTCTCCCATGCAGACATAGACTAATTCTAGGTAAGGACATAGACAGTATAGACATAGACAGTACTCATACATGGACATAGACAGTATGGACGTAGACATTGCTCATACAGACATTTAAAGTGCAAGACTGGACAACAGAAGACTTGTAGAGAACATACATTAAGAGGAGGTATTTTGTTGTTCTTTTTCTAAAAGTCCTTTATAGCGTTCTGACATAGTAATAGTAGCATTTGAAGAAATAAATAATTAAAAAAGGTTTTTATTAAATGCACCAGCAGCAGTATGTGTGTGTGTGTGTGTGTGTTTGTATGTGTTTTGTGTGCGTGTGTGTGTGTGTGTGTGTGTGTGTGTGTGTGTGTGTGTGTGTGTGTGTGTGTGTGTGTGTGTGTGTGTGTGTGTGTGTGTTTAGTGCAGGTAGAAAGTGCGGTGTGCGTCTGTGTGTGTGTACCTGTGTGTGTGTGTGTGTGTGTGTGTGTGTGTGTGTGTGTGTGTGTGTGTGTGTGTGTGTGTGTGTGTGTGTGTGTGTATGTGTGTGAGTATGAGTTGTGTGTCAGTGTGTGTATGTTTGGGTTTAGTGCAGAAAGTGCAGTGTGCTTGTGTGTGTGTGTGTGTGTGTGTGTGTGTGTGTGTGTGTGTGTATGTGTGTATGTGTGTGTGTGTGTGTGTGTGTGTGTGTGTGTGTGTGTGTGTTGTGTGTGTGTGTGTGTGTGTGTGTGTGAGTGTGTGTGTGTGTGTGTGTGTGTGTGTGTGTGTGCGTGTGTATGTTTTGAGTTAGTGCAGGTTGAAAGTTCAGTCACAGATGTAGTAGTGCAGGTGGAATGTTCAGTCGCAGATATGGTGGTGGGGATGAGGGGGGGGGAGCGTTGTCAGTGGCCTGGCTGGCTAGAGGCTGACAGTGAAGGGAGAGTGGGTTGAGTGTTCAGTATCTTGATTGCTTGATACTTCCTAGTCATGCCTAGGAAGAGTGAATTTCCTGCCTGTGTCGTTGATAGCTTTGGCTAGGCAGAGGACAAAGTCACCTGAAAGGGCCCTCCTCCATACAATTACATAGGCATACAATGTAATGAGGAGACATTTTTGGGCCCCATCTATCCTTGGGCCCGGGACAGCTGACCCCTGTGCTCTGACAACACAATGCCAGGGTGGTTGCAAGACATCAGGGAATTCAGTTCATTCCATATTGATCCCTATTGCAGATAAGAGAAGATGGTGTCTTAGTCTTCCCAAATATTCGTTATTCTTCAGCGCTGGGTAGACAAGGACAAAATCAGGGGCTGATGTGTTTGTTAAGATTATCTCTCTGCCATGTCATGGAACTCAAAAAAGATGAGTTGAACTATATCGACTGGACTCCCCTCGTGCCGGACTGGAAGTCCAGTTGCTAACAAGTCCACTGTTTTTACAGACGTGCAGAGACTTTTAGGCTCACAGTGGTTTCCAATATAGGTAAGGAAGGTGTATGGTTGTTGATGGTGATGGTGGATGTGGTTGCGACTAGTTTTCAGTTGGAACCACTGGGTTCCCACTGGCTAGAATGCTATAGCCACTTCTAAACAATCTGACTCTGGTTATTATCATTCAGAAATCAGTTCATAAAAATACTGTCAAACCTATGTAAATTTGTTGTTCACGAATCTCGTGATAATTTGTCTTTATCTGCCAGGCTCCAGTAGTCTAATGCGTTCTTAATGCTGCAAACATTTTTAAATGGTTAGCAAACTGCTTTCGCCTTGAAAGTTCCCCAGCCCTGTGTAATTCAATAACCGGCTCGCTCCCCATGTTAGTATTTACTTCAAAAACACTGTGGTTTTGTCCAATAACAGACCATCCATTCTGCAAAGAAACTAACGGTAGTGTTTTGTTGTTATTATTAGAACAATAGCATGTCAGCTTTAATTGCGTTATTTTTACTTAGATATTTTTGGTCCAGCTTTTTCATCTGTTGACAAAGCATATCCAAAACACTATCGGACACACGCGCATGCACACACAAACATACACGTGAACACACACACACAAGTACGCGCACACACACACACGCATGCACACACATGCACGCACGTGCACGCACGCACGCACGCACACGCACACACGCGCACGCACACACATAAAAAATGAAATGTTTGCAAATGCATGTTTCCATGTGGCTGAATCTGTAACTAATCACTACAAGATGGTAGCAATCTGAGCGCGCAACAGTCAAATTACATGGCAATGACTAGGCTATAAATACATATGCATCCTTTCTTTCTTTTCCTTCCAGATAGGTGAGGAAGTATAGCCACATAGTGAGCAGTAACAGCTGTCCACCAACATATTCACAACAGACACGCAGAAAGGCTAAGCGAGGTGTGTGTGTGTGTGTGTGTGTGTGTGTGTGTGTGTGTGTGTGTGTGTGTGTGTGTGTGTGTGTGTGTGTGTGTGTGTGTGTGTGTGTGTGTGTGTGTGTGTCTGTGTGTGTGTGTGTGTGTGTGTGTGTGTGTGTGTGTGTGTGTTTGGGTGGATGGGCTTGCGTTTGTATGTGTGGGTGGGGGGGTGCAAGTATTAGAGAGAGAGAGAGAGAGAGGCAGGGAGACAGAGTGAGGAAAGAGAGAGGGGGGCAGGGAGAGGAAAGAGAAAGAGCGAGAGAGCGAGAGAGCGAGAGAGAGCGAGAGCGAGCAAAACAGGAGAGGGTGGGGTGGGGGACTCTGGGGGGGAAGAAAAAAACTGATCGAAAAAGAAAGTTCTCCAGCCAAAAGTTTTTTCCCCCCTTTTTTTGGATCCCACCCCTCCATGTAGTGACCACAGATTTTTTTACAGCCAAATCTCTCTAGTCTCTCTAGGCTACCAGGCCCAGATGTCTACTGAGGAATCCCACGCTACACACACACACACACACACACACACACACACACACACACACACACACACACACACACACACACACACACACACACACACACACACACACACACCTCACCAACTACAGCATTGGTGATACAGAAAGTGGGTTACTAAGTTTACAGTACTGAACAGCATGTCCCTTCACTTCATTTCACAAGGGGTTTGGTAAGGGTGTGTGGTCTTTGGCAGAGTGGTTGTGTATGACTGTATGTGCACAAGTGTGTGGGTGGGTAGGTGAGTGTGGCGGGGTTGAGGGTAGTGGGGTTGAGAGAGAGAGAGAGAGAGAGAGAGAGAGAGAGAGAGAGAGAGAGAGAGAGAGAGAGAGAGAGTGTGTGTGTGTGTGTGTGTGTGTGTGTGTGTGCGTGTGTGTGTGTGTGTGTGTGTGTGCGTGTGCGTGTGTGTGTGTGCAATTTAATAAGCTCCATAGTCACATATGTCTCACTTCACAAATAGCAGACAGCACCCTACTTGGTAATGAGTATTGCCATTTAAGCCTGCAACCAGTGGACTCACCACTCATGCATTAACCTTTATTGCTGGGCAACATGACTGTCATAAACCTGGCATAAGTCACACTAACGTACACTAAAACTACACTAACTTGATTTGGCTTGGTTCCTCCTGGGAGGGTCGGGGCCGAATGTGAATAATAAATATCATATGTGAATGATAAATGATAAAACAATATTCTATTCTCCCAAAAAGTTAAGTTTTTAATTTTCGGACACACAGTCCTTTGTCAAAGTGCAACGTTGCAGCAAAGTGCAACAAAGTGCAAGAGTCAGGGAGGCCCCAGCTTAAACTTCCTGTCCTCTTTTTTCATTTTCTCTTTTTTTTCTTTGTCTTACTTTTAAGGGGCGGAGGTACACCGCTTTTATTAAGAAAAGTGGCCCTGATAGGTATGTGATAACGTCCTACGCAATCGTTCTGTGTTTATTAAACCCCAGAATAACATGCAAAGGTGCTGAGGCGCTGGTAAAATAAACTGGACACAGGCTGTGGAGTTACATAAACTATTATCCTCGGTAGTAAAAACAGACTGAAAAAGAAAAAAAGTCATTAGTGAACTGTAAGGTTATTATTTCCAGAACTAAACAATACGCTAAATTGCGCGTCTACAAGCAGGCTGTTGCGCTTTCAGCATTCACAAAGTGTCCAACTTTCTATTTTACAAACTTGTCAAATTCATAAAAAATGTTGCTCTCAAAAGTACTGAACTCGTCGACATCGCGTGTAAAAAGGTTTGTCTGACAAAACAGCACGAAAGAAAAAAAGACGGAAAAAAATGGGAGCAACCTACAAGGCCGTTCTCATATGCGAAGAAAAGCGCAGGCTATATCAGATTACAATAACATACTTCAGGCCAGAGAGCCCGTCGCCCCCCTCCCCCTTGTAAGCATCGCGTGCGAGCAAGGCCCGACTCTCGAGCTTGATTGTGATAAATGCAGGAGTACTATTTCCATGCCAGACCAACACTGTACACGAACAGAGATTTTTTAAGGACACCCCGAAAGATGGCTAGAAGAATATAAGGCGCATAGCACACAACTGCGCCGCCAGAAAAAGCTCTCAGATAAGGAAAACAACACATGACGCACTCGCGACAAAAATACAAGCATTAAATGTGTTTTGCGCTTTGAAGAATACAGTTCAAAATGAAATTGTTGGATTTCACTTTAAGTACAGTAACGAGTCAATGGGCCATTGGGACTCCTACATGTCTAGGCTATGCCTAAAGATAACACAAGACACGCGCATTATAGGCCTATCTAACACCTTGAAAGGGGAAAAAAACCAATAGGCCATTTATGAAGAATGTTTCAAAAAGAAAAAGAACAACGAGTGTCTTTCGGGACCAGAAAAGGAAGACAGCTCATGACCAGACATTAATAAACAATTAATTACGTTTTCAGCCGGATTTGACAGCTTTGTTTGACATGCTTACATTTTCTGTAAAGGCTTCTTCCGCTTTTTGCCAGCGTAGGTTCCATGATCGTTGACCGCCAACATGACGTTGTTTTTGTAGATATCTTCTCAGTATTCCGACTCAAGTGAAGTCTTCTTCCTCTTCTTCTCACTCACAAGAAACTGAACAAATAAAATGTAAAAGAAAGATGAGACCAAGTCGCTGTGCGTTTTATAGGCCTACCCAAAAGTAGACTCCAAACTTCCCTAGGCTACTACCTATAGCCTAGTTTAAAAGATATTTCACTATGAACTCCTCTACTTTATCATTCCTCTCTCTCACACAAAGTCCTACAGCACACAGAGAGAGAGGGGAGGGAGAACCTCATGAAAAGCTTTCGTGAGGCAACTCTGACTTATGTCAGAGTAGATCTCAACGGGGAATATTGGCCCTCTGCGACAGAGGAGGGGCGTTACAGGAAATCGCACCGGTTGACAGAGGCTCTTTTTAAGGTGGACCGAAAAATTACACAAAAGTCATTCCGAGTCATGGCCAAATGCAGGGCTGCATTTAACTGTGATCTAATCTACAGTGCTGTGGAGGTTGTAATGTGCACTCTCCTTCAGTCTTTTATTTGTTTGTGTTCCCTATTACAGATGCTGTCCACTCTTCCAAGAACTGTTTTAAGGATTATTTTCATTTAATGTATTTATGCAGGCTATTTATTCTTGATTAATTTGTGTACACAGTGGCCTATGCACATCAGTTCATACTCTAGTCTCCATACACACATGTCCACTTTTAGCACAGTCTTCTGCATTTTGCATTAACTCCTTACCGCAAAGCCTCTGTTAGGCTATACCTTATTGTCACTAAAATAGTAATGACCAAGTCTTAATCGGTTATCCAAGACTCCTATCATTAGGCCTATTCATTACATTACACTTAGCTGACGCTTTATTTTCCAAAAGTGACTTAGGCCTACAAATATTGCAGGCTATTGTTTACAGTCCCAGAAGCAATGTGGGGTAAGGCACTTCAGCCATGGATGGAAGTGCAGGGAGTGGTAAGGGCAGGATACAAACCTGCAAGCTTGTGATCTAGTCCAACTCCCTAACCATAACAGCACTACTGTCCACTTCCATTGTCATGGCAATGTTGTTATGATGTAGTTGAGTCTTTTCAGCAGAGTGAATTGGCCCATCAATGTGATCACCAGCAGTAAGAGGCTATGGAACACAATGAAACAGATCATACGTAAAATGCAGCCTACTTGGAAAGCATGGCAAAAAACTTGGCAAAATTCCCAAACTCATCGCAGGACTACTTAGTGTAGGCTGTTATACTGCTGTAGGCTATCCAGTGGTGGAACAATTGCACACAGGGCCCCAGGGTAAAACACTGATAGGGTCCCCAATATTGCCTGACGAGGTCATAATAGGGCCCCCACTACCAGGCAATTGCCCTGCTTCTCCCACAAAAAAAAAACATTACACTGTATTCCTCGAGAACATCTCTGATGTCATAGAAATTTGGGTATGGCGTGGTTGAGGGTTTTTTTTTTTTTCAAGAAAGACAGAAGGGACCCATCGACAGGGTCCAATATAATTTTAATGTAAGTTTCACATGAAATATTACATGTTTTGTAAAGAAATCTTAAAAATTACATTTGCAATACAATTAAGTTATATTTTCATGGGACCTAGTGAAGGTGGGGTCTGTTGTAGAGATGGCCATCTTCAATATAGGCCTAAAGTGCAGGGGGAAATCCTGGTTTGTGTCTTGGAGACTTGGTCTGTCCAATAGCATAACAATTAATATTTCCCAAACTGTATGGTTGACCCACCTCCTTAGTTTGCGAATGACTGTTTGCTCCCTGTCAAAGTGGAAGGAGTTCCCGTTTTTTCGGGAGGTCAGAATCGTGTTTGTATTGTTCTTGGCCTGACTAGAGGCAACACTGAAGTTGTGGCGTCATTAGGAGGGCACAGCCTGGCTAAGGCCAGTGACATGTCGTCTGGAACTGAGGTGCTGCATGTGGGTGGTGTGCGAAGCTGAGGTGGTGTGCGAAGCTGATGCTGGTGGTGACGTTAGTGAAGGAGGGCCACGACAGAGCCTGCGCTCCAGATCAAGATGATTGCAGTCCAAGTCTTTACATGGTATGAGCTTGTGTTGCCCCACTGCACTGCACAGCAAAAAAGTCAAAGTTCCCCAAAATAACTTTTACTTTGCCACTGTGGTGGAACCACGTGTTTTGAGGGAGCTGAAAGTTCTCAATGGGACCTGTGTGACAAAATGTTTCTGGAAGAACCCTGACATTTTCTTGAAGGTTCCTTGGAGGACCATAGGTGGCCGAAGTAAAAAGTAGCAGTAAAACAACAAAACCTACCAGTGTCCTTCCAACACAAGTAATTGTCCTGAGTAAGTGGTATACAGTTACTATTGAGCAATGTATCTAATTCTGTACTGGTTGGATCAAATTTGGGGGTTATCTTTTTAGGTTTTTAGGGTTTTTTTCAGTAACAACATCTAGCCCCCCATTACTGTAGGTGCAATGGAATAACTGCTGTGTAACCACTATGTAATATAATGTGCTAGTTTCCTTACACCATAAATTCACCTCTACTTTTACTTTAGCCACCTCTGCAAAAGGTTCTTTTAGGAACCATTTAATTGCCACTGTGGAAGAACCCCTAAAGGTTCTCTAAGGAAATTGGGATTCTTCCCAGAACATTAGGGTTCTCTAGGGAAACTTTTAGGTTCCCTGCAATATACAAATGAAGGTTCTTTGAGGAACCCTGCTATTTTTACATGGTAGTCTGGAGCTGAGGTGCTGCTGCCTATGGGTGGTGTGCGAGCTGCTGTGGTATATTGGCATGTTGGTGGGTTGTAGGGTGGTGCTGGTGGAGAAGGAAGGCTTTGACGCAGCCTGCTCTTCAGATCAGCATGATTGCAGTCCAAGTCTACATGGTGAGCTTGACCCACAGCTTGGAAGCCCAGACAGGAAACTCATGCCAGAAAGTTGAGGTGGAAAAAAACAGCCTCTGCAACAGAGGGCTCGAGCTCCCACAAAAAGTTAACGTTAAGGCACGGCCCTTGTTATGCATTTGTTATTACCAGAATGGCAATGTCCACGTTGTAATGTATTATCAAAGACTTTGTGTAATGTTGACGATGTTGTAGTACTATGGTAGTTAAGTTTTGTCACTTTGTCAAGGGTAAAGTGTGCCACTGGCGAAACAGTGTGCATTACAAGGCTACGCACACATGACATTTCAGGCCTAACGTGGTTCTGAGCTCACTGGTGTTGAGGTTGCTTCTGTTTTTCTGCTTTGCTCTATGGTCCAACACCCAGAAGACTGGAGGTGAATGCTCATGCAGGCAGGGAGAAATGCCCTGCAAAGCAAAAAGGCAGTAATTGCATTGTTGTTATTATGATTTTAATGACATGCTGTCTATGTTTAAATGACATTTAATTCAGAATTAACTCACTATAATTATGAATAAAACATCTTAATTCCGCTTTGAAAACATGTTACACTTCAAAATTGAGAATTGAATGAAAGATCGAAGTAAACTCAATGGAATTATTTAATTCTGAATTATTCATTAGGGATTAAAACGTCATGTAAACGTAGCCACTGTCTGTATGAAAATATAAAGTTAAATGAAATGATTGGTCTGCACAGAATGTGGTAACATGAATTAACAAAACTGCCACATGTCAATAATCTACCTTCAGCTACTTAGGCTGGACAATAGGATCATTTTCAAGTCATTTTACTCAGTTTACTCAAGTCATGTTACAGTTTTCTGTTTTGTAGGGCAGAATTGCTGTGCACTGTTTAAAAGTGAAAATCCATACAAAAACAGCACACTATGTTATAAAAATGTTTTAATCAACATTGGCTCACATAGGCCTAGTTGCAATCAGCCCTGAAATAGGCCTACGTATTTGGGGCCTATTTGGGACATTTCATGGGGAACTCACTGGTCTTGAACATGTTATGTCTGTTTTTTGAGACTGCATTTAGATCCAGCACCCAGAAAATGTGGGTGCTGGATGTGAATGCTCTAGGCCAGTGGTGCTCAACCTTTTTTGAATAAACGCCCCCTTGACCTCATTATGAGCCTCCCAACGCCCCCTCGACCTCGTAAGTCTGCCAACTCTCCACTTTGTATTGAAAAATAAAACAGACTAACACCCCCCCCCAATGGGAACTAAGCCCCGACCACACTCAGCTGTATCCTTCTCAACGCCCCCCCAGGGCTCCCTAACACCCCCTGTGAGGCTGTAGCACCCCCATTGAGAAACACTACTCTAGGCCTACATGCCACTGTGGTTGCCATTAGGCTACATTTAATCACAACGCTGTGGTTATGTGTAACAAGATGTTTTTTTTTCTTGAGTACAGCAAGTCGCTAGGGAGGGTTAAGCACTGTGACTGCACTAGTCATTAAGTACACTAAGAACAGTTTGAACCCTATACATGTGTTCATGTTATCGTCTAGCACGCCAGGCTAGGGTTAATGGTCAAAATGTTGTCTCATTCCGGGTTTATCTGGTCGTCAAACACAAATACTCTTCTCCTTGGTGATGTCTCTGTCAGTGTCGACTTGTGGTTAACTGGCCCTGTGTAAGTTCACATTCATGTTTATGTTTTCCTTGCTCTTGGGAAAAGGGGTTCTTCAGCGTGCTGTGTAGAGAACCATGTACCTTTGCCATTATTATAATTAAAGGGACACTGTGCACGATTTTTAGTTGTTTATTTCCAGAATTCATGCTACCCATTCACTAATGTTACCTTTTTCATGAATACTTACCACCACCATCAAATTCAAAGTATTCATTATGACTGGGAAAACTGCATTTTTCATACATGAAAAGGGGATCTTCTCCATGGTCCGCCATTTTGAATTTCCAGAAATGGTTTTTTTTAGCTGCAAAAATGACTGTACTTGGGCCATACTAGAAAATAATAGTTTATCACTTAGTAAACTTTCACTAAAAGATCAAATTTGGCAATAGGCAACCCAGTTTCAATGAGCAGTATAGTTGCAGTACCTTTTTTGACCATTTCCTGCACAGTGTACATTTAAATCTTTCTGAAGTTGCTCTGTATAAAAGCATCTAAGAATGAAGTGTGTTTGGTTCTGCTCAGTTCTGTTCAGTTCTGTTATGCCGTTATCTTGTATTTTGTTATGTTGTGTTGTGTTGTGTTATGTTATGTTATGTTATGTTATGTTATGTTATGTTATGTTATGTTATGTTATGTTATGTTATGTTATGTTATGTTATGTTATGCTATGTTATGCTATGTTATGAAACAAAGTCTTGTTGTCTAAAGTTGTACGCTAATTTACACTAAAGCTGACTGGGACCTTGACTAAAAGAAGTACAGTGACTGCTATGTTCCTACATCTAAAGTCTTTGGCTTGTAATGTTGTGTTGTGTTGTGTTGTGTTGTGTTGTGTTGTTGTGCTATGTTATGTTATGTTATGTTATGTTATGTTATGTTATGTTATGTTATGTTATGTTATGTTATGTTATGTTATGTTATGTTATGTTATGTTATGTTATGTTATGTTACATGCATGTTAGTTAATGTTGTGTCAATGTAGGCCTATACGTACAGTAGGCCCTATATCCTCCTCCCCCTCCTACTTCTTTTCCACTCCATGTCTGTTCCATAAACGGTTGCCTTCATCGGATCCCACTTCCTCCTCATACAACACTACTTTCCATTTTTTTGTGGAACAAAATGTAAACTAACCTGTCGGCATTTTCTAGTGGTTTTGCCTGATGGGCGAGTTGACAATTAAGCACTTATGTGGGCTATTTGTTCAACTAATGGCCATATGTCATTAATTTCACAGGTGTGGTCTTTTCAGAGGCAAAAACCATGAAATGCCAAGGAAGTGACGTGGCCCTCGATGTAATGTTTTGCCAAAAGTCAGAGTCCCGGAGTGCAACTCGTGGTTATGCAGTTTTTTTGGGGCAGTGTATTTTTCTCCGAGAGTTTCGAGTTTCCAAAACCATCAGTATGTCAAATGTTAGCCTTCTGTGTAGGCCATCGGTTTAAAATAATTTCAACAGCCCACATCAGAAACTTGTGACACACGGTGAGAGAATATGGGCTTTTAAGTTCCATTGTTCCTTCACCGAAAGCCCCTGACCCACTCACAGGTTTCAGAGAAAGAAACATGCAGGTGTAGGCGGGCTGAGGTAGTTATTGATGATGTGATGACAACAAGGAAAGGGTGATGAGTGACAAGGTTTGTTTCAGCCCTGTCGTTTTGAATGTAGGCTACTTCTAGAACTAGCCTACCTTTGAAAATCTGCCAGAAACACCTCACTGTTTACTTTGTCTTGCCTCACATAGGCCTAGTTGCAGTGTTACAAAAACGTTCCTAGGTGGCGCACTTTGACCAGTGTACGGTTAATGGAATGGGTGAACGGAACAGGCTTCTAGTTTTTTTTTTTTTACTCAAGCTTGACTTGCACAGCAGGCTATGTGGATTTAAGGGTGGGGTGTGAGGTTGTTCTGTCAACAGGGTCTACTTGTGATGGGTTTAGGTTGTCAAATAGTGACACCCAGAGTTCCAGGATCGACTCTAAACGTAGCCTATCTGCGCTGTGTGTACATTGCTCCTTGCGTTTGCTCCCCTCAGTCTTAAATTCAAGAGTGCTATTCCACAATTAGGTGTAGCCTACACATAGACGGCTTGTCAATTGGGAAGACACTGGGGCCTAATAATAGGCTTATCATATGACAAAGAATGATCAAGAGATTATTACTTAAACTTGACCTTCATCTCAGTAATAACAGAAATATAAAACTGGTCTTCTTGGATAAGCGCACCCTATCCCCTTTAGACCAACATAATTACAAAACGTCTATGACTTCTAGGTCTATATGATAACAACTTCCGGTCATTCATCTGCTGTGCAGATCTTAATCACCGTTGTCATTAGCAACAGTAGCCCAGCGTGTTTAGATAAACTTGTGCATGGTGCATGTGTGGCGCCACCATGCACCATGCATGGTCCCTATAGGCTACGAGGCAACTCCAAAATATCCCAGCTAAGCAAAAGCAAATATGGGGCTGCTTGTGAAGGCATTATTTACGTTCTAGGAAATGCCCATATTTTTATCTGGTGTGTGCTGCTTAATGGTCTAACCCCTGACCTACATAGAGCAAAAGCCACTTACGTTCAATATAAACGGCTACCCCTTCATCCTCCATGTGATTGGACAGAACGGAGCGCTTGTGGACGCGCGAGCTCTGACGTGCGCGCCTGTGTATCTGGGAGGTTTCTCATCTGTCCCCTTCCGACCCGACCCCGCGCGCTCCAAAGCCTTTTTGCTCGCTCTCGCGCAAATCTGTGCTGGGTTCCCTGACAGAAAGAATGCGTGTGCTCAGTCATGAGTTTGTAGCTGGGAATCTCTGAAACAGGACCAGAGGCTCTGTGGGAAAATTGTGGCATTTTGAGTGGATTCTTTTGGAGGAAACGCAACGTTCAAAATTGTGGAAATATCTGTTTGACCACGGGTTCTGCTGATAACTATTTTTTTTTTTCATACGTGTGAATTTAAACCATTTTTTTAGACACGTCTCTGGAAGAGGATAAAACAACATATTCACTTCTTCTGTGACAACTTCGATTCATTTAAGGTTCCACAGGATTTAATCTGCAAGTGCGCCTTTGGAATCACCAAAACGCAGAAAAGACGCGCTATTCCAACTGGGAGAACATAGCCTATCAAGAGTTATATAATATATATGGATGCGTTTACTGGCTCGTTCTAGATCATCACGTCACACTAACAAAATTTGAGTCTTTTTTTTCTTTTTCTTTTTTGCTTTTTATTGCTGTGCGCTCTGGGGCACCTGCGCAGGACATCCTCGTCTTCTGGTTTCGGTTCTTGCTGAATGGGATGCATGTGCACCTCTCGGTGACGTATTTCTATTAACCACAGGGCTCTAGACGGGGGCCAATAATGTATGCTGGGCGTAAAAGGAGAAAGCCGGTGCAAAAAGCGTAAGTTAGCCTTACACTATTTTTTATCCAAAGAGGCCTCCCTGGCTGGCCACAATTAAAAGTAGAGGGAAAGGGTGGGGGGTGGGTGATGCGAGAACACAAGTGCATTCAGATGTTTGTGGGACCTATAGTTTATTCTAGACAATATAACAGAAATTGTCATAAATACATTTAAACATGATGTTTATTTTTAAGGCGTGTAGTTATTATTTTGGGGCAAGGGCACAGTGTGAAGTGGGACATGCATTTACCAAATGTCACAGCAAGTAGGTTTACCAAAAATGTGTCATCACAAAATGACAGACACAATTTCATCGGTCAAATAAAGTGTTCATTAGGGCCTAGTCTTTTCAAGCTGACTTTTTATTCAATTGGGACTGAAGTGTGAAAAATGATCATATAATTCCCTGTTTGTAACACCATGTGGATTTTGGTATATAGTGTAGGCCTACAGATTACGGTGTTATAAAGCTTAAGACAGCAAACAAACACAATAACAAATAAACAAACAATAAATAGATAAATATGCAAGCAAGCATCCTGTTGAGTCAAAAAGCAGAGACAACAAACAGACAAACAAACAAAGAAACAAATAAATACAGTATATCGCAAATACACTCGCAATCATCCAGTTGAGTCAGTGCCTGTGCACCCTGCATCCAGAAGGCCCCTGTGTTATTTTTGGACATGCTGTCATACGCTGCCTGAAGCTATGATGCAAACCAGTTATATGGGGCGCACAGCTGCACAATGCATTGTGGCCGCGCTCACTCAAATCACCTAAATGGACAAAATAACAGCAGCAGCAGCAGCATACTGTCAACATACGTCTCCGGCCTGTAAAAGTTATGTAGCCTAATTGTGCAAATATTGTAGGCTACATCTTGGCAAATCAGGTTGCCAAATACAGTACTGTATAATGGAAGCATCACAGGGAACTTTAGACATTTACAAATAATAAGCAGCTGTTTTCTGGGAGTATATGTGGACTATAAAGCTTTTTAGAATTGCAGGTTATCGATGGAATAGTCATACTGCTAAGAATTTCCATCGGATTGAAAAGTGGTTAATATGCTGTATGCAATGCATAACCTCCTTACATACTTTCTAGGGACACAATTATCTTAATCTTTAAGTATTAAACAAATGTATTTATATGACTTTTTGGAATGTTATTTACTGTATGTTTTAATGTTTGCACCGTTAAGCTTCGCCTTTACCTTGAGAGGTGTGTTATTACCAAAGGCTTAGCACCAAAACTTGGGCTTCTTGTTCAAAGCTTTCTTATGCACAAAAAGCTACCCAAGTAACTTTTTACGCAAATGTCCAGATGAATGAAGACTTAACATGAAAAAGTGCATACATACTAAATTTCATGTGAAATTGGATGAGTATCAGCATGAAAGCTCTTTATGGACTGATACATTTAAAATGTTAGGTGCCTGTTTATCTTTTCAGATATCGACATACACAAGGATTCAATAAGATTTCTAGGGACATCTTAGCACATGAGGCTGTCCCTTCATGCACAACCAGCTCCAACTGACCCCCTTTATATTCATTAATATGTAAACAAAACAAAAAAAAACACACACACACACATCTGTGGGGCCCTGGTGACTCAGTCTCACTCCCATTTCAACACCCCTGGTCATTAACACCACTTATTGTGCCCATGCATTTTCTCAGGGTGTGCCCTGTCAGGGAGGGGAAGGGGTTTGTGGAAGGGGTTTGTGTGTTTCCCAAAACTTCATCTTACTAATTGTGTCTGTGTGATGTTTTGGCTATTGTGTATGACCAGTCAAAATCTGTGCTAGGGAAAGGGGTTTGAATTTTCCCAAAACTTAATCTTTCCTTATGTCGTCAGTGTAATTTCTGGGCATTGTATATGGCAGGTCAAAACCTCCACCAGTGGAAGGGGTTTGTGTTCCCCAAATCTTCATCTCGTTTACTCGTTGTGTCCGTGTCATTCTTGGGCCTTGTGTGTCATGGCAGGGCGAAACCTCCACCGGTGGAAGGGGTGAAGTCGAACCCGTCCAAGCGGCACCGTGACAGGCTCAACGGGGAACTTGAGCGGCTGGCCAGCCTTCTTCCCTTTGCCGAGGACGTCACAACCAGCCTGGACAAGCTCTCCATCCTGCGGCTCAGTGTCAGCTACCTGCGCGCCAAGAACTTCTTCTCAGGTGAGGAAACCTGCACTGTAGGCCTATATAAAAAAGGGTTTGTTGACGTGTTGTGGGTATATTGGGGGAATTCAGTAAACATCACAAAAAGATAATGCATAAATTATTCCTCAAATCATTCTCTAATTGTTTACATCTGGGCTTTGTAATGCTCTGCCCTCACAACCAACTTCCGTCAGCTCTCCCTACCATGCCCCAGCAATAGAGCACTCTCCCTACCAACACACTGATGATGCTTTAAGGACCAACAAATGTCTGCTTTAACATGGTGGTTTAACAATAATAGATGACAATACGATTGAGAGTATATTTTCGTTACTACCTTAAGCCGACAATAGAGCTCTACCATGCTCATGTACTCTATAAAGAAGACCGACATGATGTGCCGTCAGATCTCCCATGAGGTGATGCTCCGCCTCATCATCATGCTTGCTTTCAGCCTATAGTGTAGCCACAACTCCATCTTGCTCCACAGCTGTCCAAAGCATCACTCACAATCAGGGCTTTAAATGAACACCTGCCAACTGGCCAAAATGCCAGTGAAATTTGAATTTGGTTGGTAGAAAAGACCAACTTACTAGCCACTTTGACCCATTAGGAGTGTGTGTTTGGCTAGTAAGACTACCATCTGTTAGCCATTTTGGCTGGTGATGAAAAAAAGTGTATTTAGAGCCCTGCTCACAATGCATAACCTGGAGATTGCACGATAATCAAACGCGTAAAGGCCATCATCAGTGAAACTGTGGCTTTCTTTTTAGACAATAAAGGGCAAAAATGGATGATGAGCCATTCATTGTGCCAGCCAGCAGCATCAGCCGTACACGTAGGAGGACGAGAACACTGCAGTGCAGCCTCGGGATGTGCCTGGCACAGTGAATTATTGATGGCCAACCCGTGGGCTTAAAGAATTCATGACATGGAGGGAGGGTGCTATGTTTATTTAAGGCTGCAAGGTTTTTTTTTTTTACACAAGGGTTGCCTTCAGACAGAGGTGGTGGTGGTGGTAGCGGTGGTCAGGATATGGCACAAGGTATATGCATATGCAGAAGATCTGGTCGGATGGGACTGCTGACGATGGCATCTGTAGATAGAATACTTATATAGATCTGGGTTGGCAAAGAAGCTGGCGGGATGTCTGACTATTTCAGGCCTTGGTTGGTGAATGAGAGAAAGGAGAGGGGTGCTCTCTTGCTGAAGGATGGCATGCTTGTGTTTGAACGTCAGCAAGAGTAGATGCAGAGATGTTCAGTGGCCATCCCAGCACACAGTACATTTTGCATTGTTCATTCAACACTTGCAGAGTGGGAATAACACTGTATGGGTGTTAAATGGGGGTAGAGAGATGGTAGGGGATAAAATGTGAACGTTTTTAGCAGGTGAAGCTCTCAAAGCTTCGAACCCACCGCATTATTTGTAGACTCTGGATTCTTTACAGACCAGGGCAGTATACTAAGAAGCTCATTCAGTAGTAAATCAGGTTACAGTAAGTTAGCCTTGTGGTGGTAAATCACCTAATAGAAGAGCCTGGAGTCCTAATTGTCTTAACTACTGATGCTTGCTGGTACATCTACTAGCCGGTTTACCACTCCCTGTAGTTTAACTTTGCCTGGTTTACTACTGAACCAGGTCTGTCTTTTGTTCAGATCCTGAATCTAGACTGCTTTTGGAATACCTTCAAGGCCCACCAGTGGGCCACGGAGAATCACTGCTCTATTATTTCCCATTAGAGTTCTTTCTGACTAAAATAGTACTGAATAATATTGGTAATTCCTTCACGCAACATTCTTAGATATTTATTTTTAGACTGCTACACATTGAAGACACATCTCTCTGATTTGGTTATGAAAGGACAATGACAGTAGACCGAGAATGCCGTAATAAAAGATATTTAACGGTTTCACAGGCCTTACATCTGCTTGTCATCATTTCTCATTCCTCAAGACATCTTGGCCAACACAGATAGTGTAAAAGTCTTCTTCATTTATCTATGACAGTACAGTATAATCACAGTTGGACGAGAGAGAAAGAAAAAAAACAGTGATAATTATATTCTTCGTCAACCGCATAATGCCATATTGTAGATCTGACGGCTGCGTCTGTTTGGTTGGAGATGGTGAGGGGAGCACCAGAAGGCGGTGTGTGTTGAATGTAAACACTGTAATTGTTTCATGGGCATGCCTCCATTGTAAGAGAGCCACAGGGCTTCTCTCTCTCTCTCTCTCTCTCTCTCTCTCTCTCTCTCTCTCTCTCTCTCTCTCTCTCTCTCTCTCTCTCTCTGTGTGTGTGTGTGTGTGTGTGTGTGTGTGTGTGTGTGTGTGTGTGTGTGTGTGTGTGTGTGTGTGTGTGTGTGTGTGTGTGTGTGTGTGTGTGTGTGTGTGTGAGTCATAGTCGTGACTCACCGCACCGTGTGAAAACACACAATATGTATGTACACCCTCTCCGCTATAAGTAATCTCTGTTTGCAAATATGCCATGCTGTGTGGGTCACCGGGTCGGGGATTGTGGACTGTGTAGTGTATCATGTATCACTTGTTACAGCTTGTATTTAAAGACTGGGGAGAAACAAAATCCCAATGTTTGCTGGGAAATATGCGGGGGGAAACTGACCAGTGTTTTGCATGATGTATGTATGTATGTGTGCATATACTGTATGTAGGCCTATGTATGTATGTATGTATATATGTATGTATGTATGTATGTATGTATGTATGTACAGTATATCACGAAAGTGAATACACCCCTCAGAGTTTTGCAGATTTTTGAGTATATCTTTTCATAGGAAAGCATTACAGAAATGTAACTTTGACACAATGATTAGTGACCTTTTAACAACATATTTAAACGCTTAAATTTCTTGTTCACTCAGAAAAAAACAAAATACAGCCATTAATGTTTGAACATGTACTCACAAAAGTGAGTACACCCCAGATTAAAATCCGGTAGAGAAGGGGCTATGTTGGCTCGAATCGTCTCGAAATGAAAAGGGATGACAAGGGAGGTCATCAGTGTGCGTTTCAACCTTTCTTTGCATTGAACTTTTAAATGTTGAGTCTGCATCTGGATTAAATAGATTGGTGTGAGATTTGAATGCAATCCTATGGAGAATATCATGATCTGCTTCAGTAGTCACAGTGCATGTTGACATGCATGTTTCTTTCAGGTCTATTTCAGATTGCCAATGTTGAAGGCATTCATGCATCCCCAAACCATGTCAGTCCCACTACCATGCTTGGCTAGTGAGAGGATACACCTTTTTTGTAAAACTCACTTGTTTACCACCACACATGCTTGACACCATCTAAGGCAAATTTGTTTATCTTGGTCTCTTCAGATCACACGACATGGTTCCAGTGATCCATATCCTTGGTCTGTTCATCTCTCTTGAGACCAAGATAAACAAATCTGCTTTAGATGGTGTCAAGCATGTGTGGTGGTAAACAAGTGAGTTTTACAAAAAAGGTGTATCCTCTCACTATCCAAGCATGGCAGTGGGACTGACATGGTTTGGGGATGCATGAATGCTGTCAACATTGGCAATCTGAAATACACCTAAAAGAAACATGCATGTCAACATGCACTGTGACTACTGAAGCAGATCATGATATTCTCCATAGGATTGCATTCAAATCTCACACCAATCTATTTAAGCCAGATGCAGGCTCAAAATTTAAAAGTTCAATGCAAAGAAAGGTTGAAACACACACTGATGACCTCCCTTTTCATCCCTTTTCATTTCGTTTCATTTTGAGACGATTCGAGCAATCACAGCCCCTTTTCAACCAGATTTTAATCTGGGATGTACACACTTTTGTGAGTACATGTTCAAACATTAATGGCTGTATTTAGTTTTTTTCCGAGTGAACAAGAAATTTAAGCGTTTAAATATGTTGTTAAAAGGTCACTAATCATTGTGTCAAAGTTACATTTCTGTAATGCTTTCCTATGAAAAGATATACTCAAAAATCTGCAAAACTCTGAGGGGTGTATTCACTTTCGTGATATACTGTATGTATGTATGTATGTATGTATGTATGTATGTATGTATGTATGTATGTATGTATGTATGTATGTACCGGTATGTATGTATGTATGTATGTATGAATGAATGTATGTATGTATGTACCGTATGTACCGTATGTACAGTATGTGCTGTATGTACTATTCCATGTATGCATGTTAGTAGTGGCTGAGCTGAATGAAAAAAAAACGTAAATTTCATCTTGGTATTAAGAGGAAGTGGAGACTTTAATGGTATGATCTGCAGAGGGAGTGGGAGTAATGAAATGTTTTGTGCAGGGCACAAAGCCGTACAGTATCCTGCATAATCCATGCAACAGTATTATCCACGTCCAGCTGCCTGGCTTTTCCTCTGAGTCCTTCTGCAGAATAGAAGAGTGAGGCTGGAGCAGAGTCAGTAGCAAACCTCATAGATGCAAGAGCAAACCCCAGGAGGATGATGCAATGAGCATAGAAACAAACTAGAAATGCACTCAGAGAGTGCAGACCCCCGCCAAAGCTGTTTGATAGAACATTTGATTTTGTTACACCCTCTTTTTCCCCCAAGTCTTTCTGCCTTGTTTTTCTGGAGTTAGAAACTGGAATGTCAAAAAAAGGATCTTTTGAAAAATCCATGGATCGGATCGTGATCCACATCACCACAGAAATGTAATCACTTGTTCCTTTTGTTATTTCCAACTCCACAAATTTTCATCAAAATCCGTTGTCCTGCTGACAGACAAACAGACAGACAAACAGACAAACAGACAAATAAACCAAAGCGACCGAAAGCATAACCTCCTTGGTGGAGGTAATGATGGTCATCATTCATGCTGTTTAAGCATGTTATCGTGATGTGCTGATACACACTTTCTGTGCCTACTTCTGATAACCAAGAATGCACTGTGTCAATTTGAAGTTGGAAGAGGGCATTAACGTCTTAAGACGTGGACCCTGTTTTAAAATTTGCTATTACCTAAATGGCGATGACCAAGTTATCGTATATTACTTAAGACTGTTTGTTATGTCATTGTAGTGTTGTACTGTGGTAGTAAAGTCTTTTCAATAAAAATCAGTGCTTGCATTGGTGGAATGGAGTACATTATGCTTTATTACCAAGAGTTTCAAGAAACTGGAATTATAGCACAAGGATTATAATAATTTAGCAGTCATGCATATTTGTAAACAGTTATGAATACATTTTGAGCTTTATAGAAAAGGTCACCAGCATATGCCATAAGCACGAGATTCCCTTGGACTGGATTTATTTAATTATTTGCCAAGCCATGTTATGTTCTGTGGAGTTAAGTCGTTGTCGACATGCCAGCAAGTTGTTACCACATGACATAAGTGACTGAACAAAAGTTCTGTTGACTGTTTAGGTAGTGCTTCTGTGAAAGAAAAGGAAGATGGGTCCTTCTGAGGTTTTTATGGGTCTTTGTTTGAATACGACACACTGCTTTGTATATTCATATTCAGGGTGCGATTTGTTGAAGACCCAGAAGGGGGGATAAGTTTCAGATTTTAAGCATTATCAATGGAGTTATATACTGTAAAATCCTGTTAAAATACTGTTTAAATCCTGTAAGAAAAGTGGAGGTATCAAAACCAGAAGGGGGGGCAATCCCCACCATCCCCCCTACAAATCACACCCTGTTCATATTAATAATCAGACAACTATTTCCTTCTCATTGGCCGTAGTACTTATCACAAGAAAGGCAAAGCAAATTTGTCCTCTACTATTAGAAGAATACTGCTATTATTAGCATAGATTCAAATTAGTAAATAGGCCTAGCCCTCGTAGTAAGTATTCAGACGTCCTCAGTCACAAGTGCCATCTCAGCAGAAACCAAATGCGCCCAAGTGGCTTTAGATGAAGATCATTAGTAACCCTTAAACTCTTAGCGCCAAGAGGATTACTGCACCCCAGTCTGACAAAGGCCACACTGACCACGTTGACCACACTCTCTTGGCCTTCGTTTGTGAATCACACTGAGAGAGAGAGAGAGAGAGAGAGAGAGAGAGAGAGAGAGAGAGAGAGAGAGAGAGAGAGAGAGAGAGAGAGAGAGAGAGAGAGAGAGAGAGAGCATGTACCTCTTAATCAAATGCTTTGGCAATACGAAATATTTTTGTCATGCTGCTGATAAAGCTTATATGAATTGAATAGAACTGAATTGAGAGAGAGAGAGAGAGAGAGAGAGAGAGAGAGAGAGAGAGAGAGAGAGAGAGAAAAGAGGGGTTAAAAAGGTGTAGCAGGTCAGACCTGCATGTCATGGCATGGCAGTCATGTGATCCAGATAATGCAGGACATGCCTCCACCACTGCGAGAGGACACTCAAGGGGCCTGTAAGCCAATTATCACTCTCTCTGGGCCACTCACAATAAGGTCTTTCTTTCTTTAGAACTCCCCTCATGATGGGGGGGATTCCCTCGTTCTATTCTGGCACTCTTGTTCTATCTATCCTGTGTTCCGTTGCGTTCCGAGTTCCATTTTGGTTTCTTTGTTGTCGTTGGAGTTGTTGTGCTTGCTTGTTGTTGTCAGAGGGGCCCCCGTAGATAAATTTTCATAATTGATGAGGGAATGTACAGCCCATATGACTGACGATGACATACTTTCAGAGGCAGGTAGGCAAGCAGACAGCTGTTGGCATTACAATATGTAGAGGTCATGAATAATCTAGACTTTGTTGTCTTTCCCGATAATTGAGGCATCTGGTTGAAAACATATCGAGCATATACACAACACACAACAGTGTATCGTATATAGGTGGCACCTGTGCTGGTTTTCTTTTCATCACACAAAAACACCTTACACCTTACATCCATAAATGGCCTACTGTGTACATCTAATTTTTGTTGTAAATCACATAGCTCAGTTTTGCATTGCCGCGTGCATGTGTAATTGTTTTACTTACATAGTTTGTGATGTCTCTACAAGATACAAGATATACAAGATATTTTATTTGTCATGTGTATATATATGAAACATATATACATGAAACATATATGAAACATATATATACAATGAAAAAGCTTACCTGCTCTGGGAGTCCCAAAAAAGGTTAAAAATTTTTTTAAAAAGGCAACAACAAAAAAAGTAGGAAAAAAAAATATTTAAAAAGTTGAAAGCTGCATTTTTTGTAAAAATAAATAAATAAATAAATAAAATTTAAAAAAAGGATGGTTGGAGAAAGGGGAGATGTGATGAGTGGATTCCTTCCTATGTTGGTGTTTTTGAAGCTGTCCCAGAGTCGAGTCGGCTGGTGTGAGCACGTAAGCACCTGTATCTCCGGGCAGATGGTAGAAGGGTGAAGTGTGTGTAGCTGGGGTGGTGTGGATCAGCTATAATTCGTTTGGCCCTCCTCAGACACCGCTGATTGTAAAGATCCTGAATGTTGGGTAGATCTGATTTGATTGTCCGTTGAGCAGATTTGATGACTCGCTGGAGGTCTCTCCTGTCTTGGGCAGTGGTGTTACCATACCAGGCTGTGAAATTACCCATTAAAATGCTTTCTATTGTACAGCGATAGGATAGAAGTTGACCAGTATCCTACTCTCCATTCCATATCTGTGCAGCCGTCTCAGATAAAACAGTCGCTGTCTAGCCGTCTTAGTGATGCAATTGATGTGATGAGATCATATGTGAAATATTTACATGTACAAATGGAACAAAGAAACTAAAAGGAATTCACTTTTACCATTAGTTGCAGTGTCCTCTTAAGTGTTAGTGTTCCACAATGGATCCTCATCCTGCATGGAATGACACCATGAAACAAGCTCTGGCACTTTGGAACAATAAACTAAAAACGCTCATACACATTCATTGAGTCCATGTTGACCCTTCCCTCGTACCTCCCCTTCAGCAGCTCATTGTTTGGTCTTACCGCGGGTCTTTTTTTAATTTACTCATTTTAGACTAAGGCACCTGCAAAAACGGGTGCTGAATGCCTAAGCCTTTTTTTGGAAAATGTGCCCCCAGCCTATTAAAACTTAAATATCACAGCATCCAAAGCGCTTAAAAACATGAAATAAGTTGCATTTCAAAGCTAGGACCCTCATTTTGCCCTAGAATGTTTTCATTCAGCTCAAACATACCCACATTTTGATTTAAAAAATCCTCAAATCTCAAGAGACTGAATGCAGTGTATATGTCGCTCCAGCCAGGCACCAAAGGTCAAACAAATGTATACGCAGCATCAGGCTAAAATGGGTAAATAATACACTTGTCTTCAAATGTGTCTGTCAAACAGTCCGCACCCAAGGCTAAGCGCTCTGAATCTGAAAACAAGGTCAAAGCCTGCATGTTGGATAACGACTCCACCATTGTAACTTTGCATAGATGTTATTGTTGCGCAAGGGGGCTTTTGTCTCTGATATCATTGTGTTGCTGCAGCAACAGCCCTTTGAAAATTATTCAGTTCACTGGCCTTCCCTTTGCACCCTCTTTTCTCCACACCCCTTTCGATCTGAGTGAGATGTCATCGCTGGTATGTGATCACAGAGTGGAACGCACTCCCTGACTCCAACCCCACACCCCCGCCTCCCTAATTGGGGCAATCCCCTCCCCCCCTCCCTTTACCCCATCCCCCTTCTCTGTCCATCACAGCCCCGCTTAGTGCTTGGGAGAAACTGCTTCATAAAACCGGACTAATGAGTGCTATGTTCTGTTGCACTGCTGCACTGTGTTGAGGAATGTTGTGTTGTGTTGTGTTGTGTTGTGTTGTGTTGTGTTGTGTTGTGTTGTGTTGTGTTGTGTTGTGTTGTGTTGTGTTGTGTTGTGTTGTGTTGTGTTGTGTTGTGTTGTGTTGTGTTGTGTTGTGTTGTGTCGAGTTGTGTCAAGTCGTATCGTGTCGTGTCGTGTTGTCTGTTGTGCTGTGCTTAGCATGTTTCATTGTGGTGTGTCTGAGTCAGTTGTGTTGAAATGTATTCTGTTTTCACAGCTTGAATTCTGGACCCTGTTTATGGAAAAGCATAGCTGCTAACCAGTTAACAACTTAGTAGGTTGCCAATCGGAAATTGCTTTCGAGAAACACACTCCTGATGGGATGTGTTGAGTAGTGTTGTGTTGCTTTCAATTGCATCTTACTCAGTAAAAGATGCAATTAACTGCAACACTTAGAGTCCAATTAACATCTTCTAGAGTGTATTTGGTCCTTGGATGTTACTTGAATTAACGCTGCATTATTTTTATACTGTGTATTGGGTTGTTATGTTGTGTTGTTCTATAGGTCCTCAGCAATTGCGTTGCTTTGCGTTTCATTGAGTTGTGTGTGCGAGTGTGTGTGTGTGTGTGTGTGTGTGTGTGTGTGTGTGTGCGAGTGTGTGTGTGTGTGTGTGTGTGTGTGTGTGTGTGTGTGTGTGTGTGTGTGTGTGTGTGTGTGTGTGTGTGTGTGTGTGTGCACGAGCGAGCGCGTGTGTGAGTGTGTGGAGTGGGATTTTGTGCGTGTGTGTGCGCTCGCGTGTGTGTTTGTGTGTGTGATTGTGTGATTGTGTGTGTGTGTGTGTGTGTGTGTGTGTGTGTGTGTGTGTGTGTGAGAGAGAGTGTGTGCGAGTGTGTGTGATTTTGTGTGTGTGTGTGTGTGTCTGAGCAATGTGTTGTGCTATTGTGCAGGTTCATATGCATTGCGTGACATTGCATTTAGTTCAGTTGTGTTGCAATGTGTACTAGTGCTAAAGTGCAGGGTCGATCCTGTACCTTGCTCTCTGACCCTCTCCCGTTCCAGGCCACTGTGTTACTTGTGCTGATATGTGATCGCAGCACTTTCACAAACACCCACCCCAGGGAAGCCAACAAGGGGGCACAAACAGGTCACTTGTCCTGGGCCCAGGAAGAGAGGGGGCCCTGAATTGGGTCCTCATTACATTCTGTGTATTGGGTCGGGGGCCCTTTAGAGGACTTTGTCCCGGGCCCAGCTAAAGCTGTCAGAGGCCCTACACCAGTGTTTCCCAACCTTTTTTGTCCTGCGTACCCCCTAAGCCATTTTGTCATATGATGAGTACCCCCTCGCCCTCACACATGCTCTGTTCCTCTATTCCAATGTGACTACACTCAATATATTTGCTATTATTAAATTTTTCCGCGTACCCCCTGAGGTGTGCTCGCGTACCCCTAGTGGTACACGTACCCCTGGTTGGGAAACACTGCCCTGCACCACCCCACCCCACCACTGAACACACTGACCTGTCAAGTGGGCTGCTGTGTCAGTTAAAGAAAGGTAGAAATGACAGGCCATGGCTTTAAGTGCACAACACTGCACCTGTTACTGTACCACACATTTGATGCTGATTAAGCTTTTAGTATTTTATACAGTACAGTAGGTGAGTGTATGAAAACAGCTGTCCCATTTGGTGTGTGTGTGGCGTGTGTGTGTGTGTGTGTGTGTGTGTGTGTGTGTGTGTGTGTGTGTGTGTGTGTGTGTGTGTCTGTGTGTGTGTGTGTGTGTGGTGTGTGTGTGTGTGTGTGTGTGTGTGTGTGTGTGTGTGCGTGCGTGCGTGCGTGCGTGCGTGCGTGCGTGCGTGCGTGCGTGCGTGCGTGCGTGAGTGTCTACAGCATGTGTGCGTGCTCAGGCGTATGTGTTTGCCTTCACTTGCCATGTGTTTCCCTCCCACCCCCTCTGTGCGGGGGCGATGAGGATCGCGTGTTCATTCACTTCTTTCTGTAGAGGCGGAAAAGCAAGCGAGAGAGAGAGAGAGAGAGAGAGAGAGAGAGAGAGAGAGAGAGAGAGAGAGAGAGAGAGAGAGAGAGAGAGAGAGAGAGAGAGAAAGGCTGCGCTGAATTTCTGCTCTGTTAGTCAAGAGAAACAGTCTCTCTACTCTGTGTTGGCATAATTAACATTCATATACATATGTGCTCATGAATGTACACACATGCAACCGGGCCTGCTCAATCGTACCCTTATTTTATTCACTTACCCGTTTCTGTTTATTTATTTATCTATTTTCACGCTTCGGAAGGAGTATGTGTAGAGAAATTCAAACACATTCTGACAATTGTATGTGTGTGTGCTTGTGTGTCCATATCCATGCCCGTGCTTGTGTGTGTGTGTGTGTGTGTGTGTGTGTGTGTGTGTGTGTGTGTGTGTGTGTGTGTGTGTGTGTGTGTGTGTGTGTGTGTGTGTGTGTGTGTGTGTGTGTGTGTGTGTGTGTGTGTGTGTGTGTGTGTGTGCGTGTGCATGTGTGTGTGCGTGTGTTTTCATCAGTGCTCATGCATTATTGTGTGTGTGGATGAGTGTCCAGGGTTTTGTCCCACTGACATATCACGGCACACAACCCCCTGAAACCAAGCAACCAATCACGTGACTCCGTAGCCGTAGTCATACGGGTCACAGGGCGGGGTCAGCCATCCATGATTACTATGACCATAGGCTCTGAAAATGCCTAACAAGAGGGAGGGGGGAGGGGGAGGGGAGGGTGGGCAGGCAAGGCAAGGCAATCCCCCCTCCCCCTCCCCCCTCTCCACTCGCCAGGGCTGGACTGGTCATCTGGCATACAGGGCATTTTCCCGGCCAGCTGACAGTTCTTAAGGACTGATGCTGTTGGCTTAGTTCTTGGGTCCTGTGATGTTTTTTTTCCATTTAGATGACATGGCTCATTGATCCATCCCTAATGTAGACAATGGCCACGTTTACATGACATTTGTAATTCCAAATGAATAACTCAAAATTAAATCGTTTCGGCCAATTTACGTTGTACTTCCATTTAATTCCGAATTGAGAAAGTGTTTACATGACGTTTTCAAAAGCGGAATTGAGCTTTACTCAGAATGAAATTGAGTTCATTCTGAATTAAATGTCTCATGTAATTGAGGCCAATATAGTGCTGAGCTAATCATAGCCTAATATTGTTCAAAAGCGGGAGTGGGTGGGTGGTGGTGCTGTGTGAGGAGTTGATCTATGCCAGAAGTGCCCGGGTGGTGGGGCTGTGTGAGGAGCTGATCTATGCCAGAAGTGCCCGCGTGGTGGGGCTGTGTGAGGAGCTGATCTATGCCAGAAGTGCCCGGGTGGTGGGGCTGTGTGAGGAGCTGATCTATGCCAGAAGTGCCCACGTGGTGGATGTTTTTGGTGCCAGTCCAGCCCATGTTGCTCGCTCGCTCTTCATGCTGCTGCTAATGCTCTGCTAAGTATAGAAGCATTCCGTGATTCGCGGCCTCCTCCTCCCTGGATGATCTATTCTACATGACATGACAACGCAAGACCTGGCTTGGGTGATGCAATCAAAACACTGCCGTTTTTTTTCCACCCCTCCCTCCCTCCCTCCCTCCCTCATCCTCCTCCATGATTTTTTTTGGCATTTCATTCTTGTTTGTTATTATTATTTGGTTATGACTATGGTTTGTTTTGCTCCAGAAATGGCACACATTGGTGTTGTATCAAGGCCATGTGAAGCAAGCTAACCTCCAGCTCAGCTTTGTTGACGTACCGTCTTGTCTATGAAGTCATACAAAATAATAATAATAAAGGCAACATGATCTGGTGTATAGCCCACACACCCCTGTACTCATTTATCCATTTGGAAATATTTTAGAAAACATGTCCCAAACACATGCACAGGTACAAATAAGCTTAATTTGTTTTCATAGAGATACCATGGGCTGAGGTGAGGCTTTCTGGCTTTCTAAAGACAGCTGCTCCTCCTCCTCTTCTTCCTCTTCCTCTTCCTCTTCCTCTTTATCCTCATTCTTCTTCTTCTTCTTCTTCTTCTTCTTCTTCTTCTTCTTCTTCTTCTTCTTCTTCTTCTTCTTCTTCTTCTTCTTCTTCTTCTTCTTCTTCTTCTTCTTCTTCTTCTTCTTCTTCTTCTTCTTCTTCTTCTCCCTCAACCCTGGTTAACAAAAGCCGCTAGGACAGGCTTGGGACAAAACCATATGACAAGACCCTGCTTACTCAATACAATGTAATGGGGACCCACTTCTGGGCCCTCCACTCTCCCTGGGCCCGGTCGCTGGGACAACTAGCCCCTTAGTCAGCTTCCCTGCCCTGAGCTCCTTGTAACAAAATGCCTGCATGCTCTGCACTGAACTCTTCTGTCTTGGGGGGAGTTCCTGCTTTTGACCATCTTAACCTTACATGACACCTGACCCACCCCAGACAGACACACACTCAGCCCACCCCAAAAACCCCCACGAGCCTCCCTCCTTCCTCCCTCCCTCCACATGCCAGCAGCGAATTACGTACACGTAACTGGGGGCTCGTGGCCCTTTCACAAGCTGTTAGATTTTCTGGGTCAGGAGGTTCTTTGTCAGGTTTACTTAATCAAATTCTCAGCACCTCTCTGTTCCAGGGCACCGGAATGGGCGCCAGGTCTTTGTGTGGTAGTGCGATAAGGAAAAACGCAAGTGACAAGGTGGCATTGTGTGGGAGCATGGGTCCACTCGAATATCATGTCAACTCAGGCAAGGGTGTCAGCTGGCCTGGTTCTTGGTCAGTTGGTCGCATTGTTGATACAAAACCACAGTTTTCCTTTAAGATTTTATTTAGGCTTTTAGAATTGTTGTTGCGGTCTGTGACTTTTGCATGATTTGACATTTCAACTCAAGTCAGCTTTTATTGTCAGTTTCTTCATATGCACAGGGCATACAAAGAAATTGAAATTACGTTTTCTCTCTTATACCATGAAAGGACATAGACATACATGGGACTAGATGGAAATGTTCAGTTACGTGAGGGGTTTGCTGCCTGAAACATCATATTGAAAAAGAGAACCTGGTGTTGCGGACTTATTTCATATATTTCATTGGTCCAGTTGACTTTACTTAGTCCAGAACCCAATGGTATTGAGATGGGTGTGCGTCTTTTCTTAGCAGAACAATAATAATTTCATATCCGTTTTTGTGAGTTCTGATAGGACAATCTTTCTCTGGTTGGTTACATGTGCCTGGCTGATCATTGCTGATCTATTCATAATCTGTAATAAAACCTCGTTTTTTCTCACTGACTTCACACATATCATGAGGTGACCTACTAATGCTTGTTTATGTCTCATTACCTCTGCCTCATCAAATCGGGAATAGATAAAACAAAAACCCAACAATGGTCTGCGAGAGTACAATACAATAATTAATCCTTTTTTTCTCGAAATCACATTTACAGTCACAATTTATAACTTACTTTTCAATAACACAAGGCACATTGTAGCTTGTACGGTACAGCCTGTGCCATCAAGCAACGCAATCTGTCTGCAGGTTTCTGCATGTTTGCAAACATAGGCAGCCGCGACCCGCTGTTGTCATATGCGATGCATTAAAAATGCATGATTTGCATAATGTAATTGCATCGTAGAAGGCAATTGACCAGTGTTGGAGGAGGCATTCCATAAACCTCAGCTCCAGTGCTTTTTGGGTCAATGCCAGCACTTCTGGTGGGAAATAAAAAGCAACTACACATGGCACAGATGGGGAAGAGCAGTTCATGATTGACCCCCCAACCCCCACTGTCACCACCCTTTCCTGCACCCACCCTCTATTTCTCCCTGGCTTGATCTTTGACCGGGGTGCGACTGCATAGGAGGTGCATAAGAGAGTATATGTACTGCATTATATATAACATTGTCTTCCTAAGTGCTATGTTAAAGGTAATTTGCTGTGTAGGCATTCACGTAACTCCTGTAATCCCATATACCATGGCTGGTTATCAAACACAAGCAAAAACAACAACAAACAACAACTGCTTGCCCTGAGTCGCCGCCACTTTCTTGTTTTCTTTTCATATGTATTTTCTTTTTTTGTGTGATAATAATAATGCCCACTGAAATAATTTGGCCAAATCCGAAATTATCCCTGCTTCACTCAACAGTTCCTTATCCAGAAAACAAGGCAATGCAACCATCTTTCGACGAAGGAAATGTGGTAACATTTTGGACAGACCCTAGTGTATTGCTTGTCTTCAGTGTAATTTACCAATGCTTATCAATGCTATGCTAGGACCAATTGTAGTAATAGTACACAAGCAAAACACAATTGGCAATACAAATGAGATGGGAGATGAGAGAGAGAGAGGGAGAGAGAGAGAGAGAGAGAGAGAGAGAGAGAGAGAGAGAGAGAGAGAGAGCAGAGAGAAGGGAAGAGTATAAATAAAAAGATGCCCTGAGCAAATGTCACCTTGTTTCACTCTGATGTTGCTGTAATAAGGCAGTAAGCCAGGCAATGCTGTGCGCTCTAGAGTCTACTCACAGTCCTCTGTTTATTAGGGCAGATATGAATAGTCATCAGGACATGCAACGAGTACACAATTAATGTACAAAAATAAACCCATTGTATATGGTAGAGAAAAGTAGAGTTCAGATACTGCTTCTTTTCCCCAGAGGAAGCAGAGGTGTCAGTAGTTTCACATGTGTGTGTATATTTTACGAATGCTTGTCTGTTTAACTGTTTGGCACTTGTGAAGCACACCCTCTGACAACAATTCAACATTCAAAAAATGTTTTAGTCCCTTATTATACATACCACGTGACAAGAAGAACATAGCTGTTGTAATGCTGAGGTTGCAAAACATTTTTTTTTTTTCAAAAACGCCCCAAGACAGCGTTTGATCAGTTGTTAATCAGCGTCTTTGTGTGTTCTTGTTCTTTTTTGTCTTGCATGATACTATGAAAACCAGTTGCACTGAAGAGCCATGCATGCAGCAATGGGGTGACAGCCAACGCTGGCGGCTATGGCAACGGCAAATGTGCACGACTGGCAGATGGCTGGATGCTGGAAGGTGAACTCCTATTGCAGGTTAGTCCTCTGTTTTATTCCTTAAAGAGAGAGAAAGAGAGAGAGAGAGACAGACAGACAGACAGACAGACAGACAGACAGATATATATATATATATATATATATATATATAGAGAGAGAGAGAGAGAGAGAGAGAGAGAGAGAGTGTGTGCCGTGTGTGTGTGTGTGTGTGTGTGTGTGTGTGTGTGTGTGTGTGTGCTGTGTGTGTGTGTGTGTGTGTGTGGTGTGTGTGTGTGTGTGTGTGTGTGTGTGTGTGTGTGTGTGTGTGTGTGTGTGTGTGTGTGTGTGTGTGTGTGTGTACGTGTGTGTACGTGTGTGTGTGTGTGTGTGTACATGTGTGTGTACGTGTGTGTGTTTCCTCCTACTAAATCAATGGATACCACATGTATTGCATAAACAATGGTCACGCTTTATTCTCCATATTGAAAGCATGACTGTCTTATGGAATTGTTGCACAACACAGTGTCTTTGTCTTGACAAGGGGTGTAGTGGAGAGTTAACACATGAATAAGGAGTGTTGATGGACAAAATAACATACAGATTAGTCAGGCTAACTTGTTGTTACTTGTAGTTATCTCATCTCAGCATGTACCTGCTTGGTAGATTTGCTTTCCTTTTGACCACTATGCCACCAAGTCAAGTCACTGTTTCAAACCAATGGCATTTAAAAAACTAAACTAAATGTGATTCTTTCCTACTTCTTGTCAACATTGTGCATTTGTGTGTCACTGGAACTGCAGGCCCTCAATGGCTTCATCCTGGTCCTCACTGCTGATGGCACCATATTCTACACCTCCCACACCATTCAGGACTACCTGGGCTTCCATCAGGTATGCATATGAGGTTCCTCTTTTGCTCTTCCTCATGCGTTAACCTGTTAAGACATAGGGTTATAAATTGGCTGTTACCAGAATGGCAAAGACTAAGTCATAGTAGTGTGGTACTATGGCACTATGCCTTTCAATGACTATTAAAGCGTTCCACTACAGCTGTCAATGACCAAGTCCTAATGTAAAGACTAGCCTCTTACTGCAGATAGGCCCATCGACGGGCCTATTCACTCTTTGCCGAAAACACACAACTACATCATAACAACATTGCTATGACAATGCCAAGAGTAACCGATTAAGACTTGGTCATTACGATTTTGGTGACAATATGGTTAGGCCTATAGCAGAGGCTCTGTACTATGATAGTAGGCCTATTTTGAATGAATTGTAGCGTGTCCCAGTTCGCATTATAAGGCTACCAACCATGCTTTTGTAGTTTGATGATGTTTAAGTGACAGTGACAGTCATCAATGCAAAAGGCATGTGCTACATATTGGCACAGATGGTTGCTGATGGTGAACGGCAGTGGCACAATGCAATGTGAGCTGCAGTGCATGGCAGGTGATTGGTGCTATTGTTTTTCTCCCGCTCGGGCCCTGGGAAAGGCAAGGCAAGCATGCTGGGCAGCATCTGCTCGCCCAGTCTGGCTGACTTTGGGGCTTTCGCTTAAACAGATTAATTGCATGAATGTTTTGGGTGTAAAACAGCTGAGTGCGAGAGAGTGAAGTAGATGTTTGCAAACACGCTGACTGGCTTATGCTCCAAGTTCCCGCTGAGATGTTTCTTGTTTTGGTTTTCATTGTAAATACGTGATACAGTCAATCTGGCAATGGTTAATTCAGCAGTCTGCCAAAGCGCATTCAACACGATTGGCCCTAGATGGTCCCGTTCTTTCTCTCAACTTGTTGAATTGATACAGAAAAAATGTACGCCTCAAAAGGGTTACAAGCTACAGTAATCAGAATTAATGTTTTGAGTGTAAAACAGCCGAGAGAAATTGCAAAGTAGATGTTTGCAAACACTGATTGGCTTATTCTCCAAACCACTTTTTCAGCTTTAATTCTAAATAAGCCTACACATTTAACAGGTTATGAGCTACGTAAGCTATGTTATAAGCATAATCAAAACTGAATGGCCTCCATTCAGCAAGTTGTAGGCTACTCGTAACCTACAGTGCATGAGGCCAGCTGTGTGTGTGCTGTGCTGTGGTGTGTGCATAGTAGCATGCTAGCTGTAAATGAACTTCTTTACAAATAGGAAGGGGAGATTTGTGGAGGCTTATCCTCCAGTTGCGTGTTGACGGGTGATGTAGACAAACGAGTGTAAGTGAGATTCATGGCATGGCCTGTTAGATCATGAGCATGGCATGTGGGGGGTCATATTGATGCGTGCCAATGACACGAGGAGTCTCAATACTTTCCCTGTAGCGGCTATTAGACCAATAACATTGTATGTGAAGATAAAAATGGTTGGAGGGGCTATAAACAAAGCCTGTTTTTTTCAGTTCACATTGAAACAGTGTATGTTTTTTTTATTTGCTGCATTTTGGGAATATCATTCCATATGTAAATGATGTATAAATAAGATGCAGAGTATAATTTTATCTTGCCATTGCTCGCAGTCAAAGGCCTAAGACGGCTGAATGTAATTATTACATGAGTGTAACATATTTGTCTCCTGAATTCTGTTGCTTTCCTGAGTAATCGTTTTCTGACTCATTTTCGTCGACAAGGCTGAACAGATTATTTCGGAAGCTTTTGTCGGACTTGTGTATATGTTGTCCTGGCTTTTGTTGTCAGAGTAACAAAAGTAGGTCACACACCGAGTCAACAAACGAGATGAATCAGGACACTGGTCACGTAGGCCACAACTAGCGAGCATGTAGCAGCTTGAAATAATACAATGCCCCCTTGACATTTACAAACATATAGCCTGCTCCGCACATGCCAGGCCAGTGTTGTCAGCCTCTGCATAGTTTTACATTATCCTTGACCCAACATACTGGCCATTTCTCAAAACCTAGTGCGCACACTTCCAAGTGTATCAGCCTTATTAGTCACTCCCAGTGATTGGATACTCTTTGGTGAACTCTACAGAATATCTAATCACTGGGTGTGACTAATAAAGAGAATCCAATCACTGGGCGTGACTGATTAGGCTGAATACACTTGGAAGTGTGCGCACTAGGTTTTGAGAAATACCCACTGTATATGTACTGTACATGGCTGCACTGTGCATTGTTTTCTATTAATACTATAATCACTTACAGTTTGTCAGATGACTCTATTCGCCATCAAAAGAATAGGAATGTATTTTAACTTACGCAATGAATACCTAATTCAACAAGAGACAACGATGGACAGTTGTCAAATTTTTCCATTTCCATCCCCTCCCTGTCAGACGGATGTGATGCACCAGAGCGTGTTTGAGATGGTCCACACTGAGGACCAGGAAGAGCTGAGGAGGAACCTCCACTGGGCCCTCAACCCTCCCGCAGTCTACCCCACCACCCAGGACTCTGGCACCGGTGAGTACATGTATGCACGGCATACAATAACATTTGTTGACTTCACAGTAAAAAGTGCAAGTGCTCATTCAACACTTCAAGGGTCGATCTAACTTCAAGGTTCAATCTTCTTCTGTCTATGGGGTCCCAGAGTACTCCCTAAGTGTTGAATTAACACTGCATTTTTCACTGTGTGGTACTTTGTAGCATGTTGCGGAGGGGAGTAGGGTCACCCCTCCAGGACATATACCTGTACCTTCTGGGGCAACAAACTGTCTGATGGAAGACATTCCATCCTTACTAGTGAGGAAGCCCTCCATGATACACCCCTTTGACATATGATGAGGCTGTAGACATGGCACATTGAGGTAACATTAGACTAGAGGTGACGCTGGCCCCCTTTTTTCATGGCAATCCTGACAGTCATTATTTGCAGGTAAACTTAAATAATGTAAAGAAATGGAGAAGGGGGGGGTCGCTTCTGTCAAAAATGGTTTAATAATGTGAGCATTTCCATCCACAGACTTAAAGACAATACAATAGGCCTAGTCGAAATGGGCTGATAAATATCAACCTAACTAATATGAACTGACTTAAAAATGTATTTTATCGACTCGTGATATTTAGCCTGACGTTTCAAATCTGTTCCGTTAATGTGTCACTTCATATTCACACAGGTTTAGGTCATTTTTTGACAGAGCTGACCGTGTTATCCATTTATTTGTATTGACTGGAGAGTACAGGTCTACCTACAGAAGACGTTTTCCTGTGCTGTCATGAATAGTGTCACCTCTACTCTAACGTTCTACCTCTATGACACAGCACCTTAAGGTTAAGGCAATTGTTACCATTTCCTAGCACAAAATCAGTAAAATGATTGCACTGGGCAAAAAGCTCGAAAATATCAATATTGCGAAAGAGCTAATTATGAAAGTACAACAAAAGTAGATATGCAAACTCACAGATCGATCGACTGACCGACCGACCACGTGCCCTTCCCCCACTCTCCTCTCACTCTAATTTCTGCACGCTGGGTTAAGAGAGCAGTGTGCTTGCACCCCCCTCAGAAGGCTAAGCCCTGTCACATGGCATATTTAAAGTGGTGATGAGGCGCTGGGCTAATTACATAAGTGCATTTCTGCTGCGCCGAGTTGAGCTTCTCAGCACGGCGACCGAGGAGAGCACAACACCACCACCACCACCACCATCTCCTGCTCTGCAAATCCACAGCAGTGTAGAGGGAGGACAAGAGAAGGGGGAGGAAGAGAAGGATGAGGAGGAGGTCACTAGTTAGCTAGATAACATGGCCCAAGTGTTCTTCACCACAACCACCTCATCCTCCTTCTCCTCCTTCTCCTCCTCCTGCTGCTCTGCAAATCCACAGGAGGAGGAGGAAGAGGAGGAGAAGGGGGAGGAGGAGAGAAGCCACTAGTTAGCTAACACATCGCCCAAGAACACCACCTCCACCTTCTCCTCCTCTTCATCTGCTAATACACAACAGTGGACCATGACGAGGAGGAGGAGGAGGAGGAGGAGGAGGAGGAGGAGGTGCTCTAGCCAACATGGCATCCTTAATGGTCTACAGACAGCCTCCTTTCATGTAATTCTAAGCAAAAGAAAAAACACACACACAAAAAAAAGACAAATGAGAGTCAATAAAAATTGTTTTTTTTGCTTCTCCAATGACTCCCACTCATTGTATTCTCGATCTTGGGCACTATGTAGGGGTGTGGCTGTGACGTAGGCTCTCTATAAGGGGTAGAGGAGTAGGACGAGGGGGGAGGAGGAGGGATTTGAGAATAACGTGGGTGTGGTGGCATGGGCGCATGGTATAGGGATTTTGTCCGCCTTTTGTGTTGGGGGTAGCTGACCCATGGTACAGGGTGTTGAACAAGCTAATGCAAATGCTTGAAGCTGTTCATGACTTGTCCTCTGAAACTCACGCACACCCCTTCCACACCCACAACCCCCCCAACCCCCAACCCCCAACCTCGCCCCATATCCTCCTCACACCATACCTCCATCCACGTGACCTCCTAACCCCCAACACACCCCCAACCACACCTCATCCCCTCTCTCAACACCACCATCCCTCCACCCCCACTATCGACTCCTCACCCCCACCCCAAACCGCGAACCTCACCCCTCACCCTCTCTTCACTACCATCAGCGTTCATCGTCCATGTGACATCCCAACCCCATCCACCCACAAACACACCCCCAGCCACGTATCCTCCCGTCTCCACACCACACCACACTCCCACCATCCGCAACCTCTCGTCCATCCCCCACTATTGACTCCTCACCACCACCTCAAACCCCCGAATCTCACCCCATACCCTCTGGAAACAACCCCCCCTCCATCATACCCTACATACCCTGCCCTTACCCCCACTCTAAAGCCCCCAATCCCTCTCTACACCTACCCCTTCACCCCATTCCTGATTGCCCCACCCCCACACATGCAGGGCCGTATTAACACCGATTGGGAAAATTCAATAATTGCAAGTGGAAGTATTGAAAAATCTATCTCTATGGCCGACACTGCAGAAACCTGTAGCCTAGGGCCCCCAAGCCACCTTAATTCGGCCCTGCACTCATGCACCCCATACCCCCAATCTCACCCCATACCCCCAATCTCACCCCACACCCTCAATCTCACCCAATACCCTCAATCTCACCCTATCATCTCGCCACACCAACCCCCACTACCCTCTCCACACCAATCCTCTGCATACGCCTCACCAATCCCCCCATCCTCGCCTATTACACACCTCTTCTATAGGGAGGGAAAGTAATCTCATCGCCCCCTGCTGGCAACGTTCCAACCCCCTGCAACAAATGAATGTTTTTTTTCTTTGAAAAATTACATCTCGGCCCTGACGACGAAGTAGAAGTAGTGGCAGTCATATTATGGGCATGTTGGCCCGTTTTATCGAACCAGGTAGTAAAATGTTCGGTTTTTCACTGATCTGAGCTGATTTTAATATTCTTTAAAAAGCTAATACAGAACTACACTGACTGGCATGTGTGGCTTGTTTACTCCATGTAATTAGCATAGCCAAATTAGCATAGCCAAACATGAGCCAGAGAGGTGGTTACTCGTCACCACAGAAGCCATCATATCTACTAGAGAATTTAAAACCATACCAAAATGATCGCGTGTATATATGTGTAATAACAAGACAATGTGGAACTCATAGGATTACAAGAATGTGAAGATATGCGAAGAACTTGCGTTCGTTCGCGTTCATGTGTTGTCAACGAGGCGCGAAGCACAGCATGCTGGGAGCTGTAGTCCGTTTCCGACCAGATTGGCACAATTTCTATTTTTCTTAAAAGGGCAAAAAATGACTTGAGATTTTCACAGGTAGTAGTTCATGCTATTGTGTACGCTGAAAAATGTGTCTGGTGTTATAGTTCCAAGTCATATCTTTGAGGGATTTTTTTTTAAACTTGTCTGTGGGAGTATAGCGAAGGGGAGTAGAGTTGCCCAGCTGGGACTCGAACCCAGACCTTCTGGGGTAGTAAACCGGGGCTCTGACCGCTACACCAAAGAGCCAGGCTCTTTGGTGTAGCGGTCAGAGCCCCGGTTTACTACCCCAGAAGGTCTGGGTTCGAGTCCCAGCTGGGCAACTCTACTCCCCTTCGCTACAAATGGTGTCAGAAGTGGGATGGTACCGTGAGGCCATCGGAAGCGTACCCATGGTGTGTGAGCCGTAATTCCATGTGAGGGACCCCCAGGATTGGTGACCCCCGTGTGAGGGACCTCAGTGATAGGTGAAGCATTGATGATGGGGCACACTGGATGGGAGAAGCATGATGGGCAGTTGCGTGAGGGACACCATGAGTGTGTGAAGCGCACGGGTGCGCTTCCCGAAGGGGAAGGCAATGTGATGGAGTGACCATCACTAGGGTTGTGGGTGTGTTCTGACTAACATGCCAATGATTGGTGTAGCGGTCAGAGCCCCGTTTACTACCCCAGAAGGTCTGGGTTCAAGTCCCAGCTGGGCAACTCTACTCCCCTTCGCTACAAATGGTGTCAGAAGTGGGATGGTACCGTGAGGCCATCGGAAGCGTACCCATTGTGTGTGAGCCGTAATTCCATGTGAGGGACCCCCAGGATTGGTGACCCCGGTGCGAGGGACCCCAGTGATGGGTGAAGCATTGATGATGGGGCACACTGGATGGGAGAAGCATGATGGGCAGTTGCGTGAGGGACACCATGAGTGTGTGAAGCGCACAGGTGCGCTTCCCGAAGGGGAAGGCAGTGTGATGGAGTGACCATCACTAGGGTTGTGGGTGTGTTCTGACTAACATGCCAACGAGCCTGGCTCTTTGGTGTAGCGGTCAGATCCCCGGTTTACTACCCTGGGTTCTGGTCTGGGTTCGAGTCCCAGCTGGGCAACTTACTCACTTACTCCCATTCGCTACAAATGGTGTCAGAAGTGGGATGGTACCGTGAGGCCATCGGAAGCGTACCCATGGTGTGTGAGCCGTAATTCCATGTGAGGGACCCCCAGGATTGGTGACCCCCGTGTGAGGGACCTCAGTGATAGGTGAAGCATTGATGATGGGGCACACTGGATGGGAGAAGCATGATGGGCAGTTGCGTGAGGGACACCATGAGTGTGTGAAGCGCACGGGTGCCGCTTCCCGAAGGCGGAAGGCAATGTGATGGATGACCATCACTAGGGTTGTGGTGTGTGTTCTGACTAACATGCAACGAGCCCTGGCTCTTTGGTGTAGCGGTCAGAGCCTCGGTTTACTACAAAGGTTCTGGGTTCAAGGTCCCAGTGCCAAGTCTACTCCCCTGGGCCTCGCTTCTTCTTCGCTACAGGGAGTTTCAATAGGATCACCCTGGTGTTTGGAACGTAACCGCTAGGATCGCTGTTTTCCACTTTCCCTCCCAATAGCCCCAATCCCACAATCCCATCCTCCCCCTCCTCCATACCAACAATCCACAAACCTCACCATCTAACCCAGTGGTCCTCAACCTTTTTAAATAAATGACTTCATCACGAACCATATCATAAGCCTGCCAACGCCAACCCCACCTCGCACACCTGCACCCCCCTCCCCCTTCACCTAACATCATCATGATAAAGATGATGAAAACAGCACCATAACAACAATAATCTTTTCATGTATGCTTCTTTTATAGGCTATTCAGGTGTGCTGTCAAATATTATTAGGCTACATCTCATCAAGTGTTTTTAATGGAGATGCTCATTCATCATTGTGTCTCGTTTTCAACGCTCCTCAAGGACTCTCTAATGCCACCTGGGGGGTTGTAGAGCCCTTGTTTAGAAACACTAATCTAATGTAAAGCAAAGTGAGGCAAAATCCAGTATTCCATTCTGACAGCTCAACGAGTAACAGGTCAGTGCGGCGAATCAAATCGAATAAAACAATCATGTTGTTGATTTGATTAGCCGCCGCGGGCGTAATTTGCTCCCCATTTGCATAATACAGTTCTAAACTTGGCCGAATATTTTTTTCTTCACTTTGTCCAGCTCGCTTGCCTTCGCATGGCAAATGCATGGCAAATTTCGCCTCTCTTTGTAAATTTTGTGAGTATGTGTCCCTGGCATAATCCTTACCCTTGGCCTCCATCCCCTTTGCCTTACAGATGGCAGTGGAGGTGGCTCCTCATTGGTCAGTAGCAGCAGCAGCCAGCCCTGCCACCCGGAGCAGTTGCCCCCAGAGAACTCCTCCTTCCTGGAGAGGAGCTTCGTCTGCCGCTTCCGCTGCCTCCTGGACAACTCCTCCGGCTTTATGGTAAGAGACACACACGCATGCACGCATGCAGGGCCGCTGACAGCTTTTGCTGGGCCCAGGGCAAAGTCATCTGAAAGGCCCCCCCCATCCAATACATACAATGTAATGAAAACTCAATTCTGGGCCCCCTATCTCTCTGGGCCCAGGGCAAGTGACCATTTGCCCCCCCTTGTCAGCTTCCCTGCACACGTGCATGCACACACACACACGCATGCATGCACACACACGCAGGCGCGGAGTGGCCGTCGGGAGATCGGGGACTTGTCCCGGTGGGCCGCGGCCGTGAAATGTAATATTGCAGCCGCACCACGTCCTTTGCCGGCCCTGAAGTATAGATATTTCTCATATGAGTACTGAGCTCCCACTTTCCTCTTCCCTGTGTTACATCTCAGCTGACTAGCCAGTATTTATACCGTATACCAGACGGAAATACCTCACTGACGGTGTCAAACAGTAAATTGGCCACACCCCTTCTCTACTGATAATTTTCATACACCGTAGATCGCGGAAGTTTACAAGATCTTAGTAACACAGTTTCGTTTTCAGTATCTGAAGAACCTGTGAAATGTATATTGGTTACCAAAGGATGGAAATATTAATAAATTATGATTTATTTTCCGATTTCCACACGACTGTTACAGTTTACAGTCTTTCCAGTCCAGATTCACTTGCTCTGTGGTTATTGACTTGGGTTACGAACAGACTCCACCAAGTGGTAAGGAAGATAACTGCACCTAACAGAAGCAATGGGTTTTGTTTTGATTTGTTAGACCTACCAGTATATCTCCTTATAGTCGAAATAATATTATTATCATACATATATTTATATGTGGTACATTAAGGATGTAGCCTATGTCTGAAGAAATGGAACAAAATAATTACCACACAAGATTCTGATGTGACCAGTGCTGGGTGTGTAGGCTAAGCTGTGGATTAAAGTAGAGTGATTGCAAGAAACAAAGACATTTGCTGCGACGAAGACAGCGTTTTAAGGTAGGCCTACACCGTTTGGTTATACATTTTGTTGACTTATGGTTGTGGTTTGAAGTAGCTAGGTTTGGCTTATTTGCTGCATGGTGGGTCTATTGCACAATGTAGACAGACTTTTTGTAAGCTATAGGCTACTATACTATATTTTGTAAGCCTACTCTTCTAAAAATCCCCACACTCAAAACTTTGTGCCCATGCTCATCCTGTCTTCCTTAAACGATATTTCAATTTCAAACTGTCAAAATGACAGAGTGCACATTTGCATGGAACAGTAGCGTGATGTAGCCTAACCTAGTAGGCCTGTGAATGCTTTGGACTGTGATGATGGCTCCAGTGGTGTAGTCTACTTTTTGAAGTGGGTATACTGTATATTTGAGCATTTTTTGATGTGTGTAGTCTACTGTATATATTTGTGCTATTGTAAATAATGGATCAATCAATTTTAAGTGGGTATACTGTAATCCCTGAAATTTTGAAATGGGTGCGTATACCTGCGTTTTACGTAGACTACACCACTGGCTGTGCATTTCATCAAGGTGTAGGCTACAATTCTCCACTTCAGGTTGATATTTTGACAACACTAATGTCCACATGTAGTACGACTGCAGATTTCGTGGCTTTTGTCTTTTTGGTTAGAAAACCATGTTGTTCGCTTTGTTTTTGTTGTTGTTTTTTTTAAAGAGGGCCGCCAAGGGGAAAATTCTCCCGGTGGGAAAAGGTGGGCCACTCCGCCCCTGACACACACACACACAGAATGAATCGTATCGTGGAGCATTCTTAAGTATCGGAAATAATCAAATCGTTGGCCTAAAAATAGATATCGAATCGAATTGCCATGAAGGGTGTGATTTACACCCCTCACACACACACACACACACACACACACACACACACACACACACACACACACACACACACACACACACACACACACACACACACACACACACACACACACACACACACACACACACACACACACACACACACACACACACACGGTATTTCCAATGCCTGCTGCTCATCCAAAGTCATTTTTTCACACATGCTACAATACTACTGTCAGACAGTTTATGACATTGAGCTGAGCACAGATTGCTGTATTGATCTTAGAACTTAAATACCTTTTCACATTGTGTTATGCATTGACAAGTGCATATTGCTTTTGAGCAATGTTTTATGCTATTTTAAGACGTGGATATCAGCATACAGTCTCATAACTGCTTCCAATGACAGCTGGATTCGTTTGGCTTTTGGTAGTCAGTGACGCTTTATGGAGAGTAGTTGTAGCGCGTGTGCCCGCGCGCACACACACACACATACACACACACACACACACACACACACACACACACACACACACACACACACACACACACACACACACACACACACACACACACACACACACGTCGCACTCAACAATACCTTTTCACACATTTATATGAAGTGTATGTCAACATATGCACACAATCATAATGCTAAGAAACTCGTACATTTCCCATATCCCCAGGCTCTCAGCCTTCAGGGAAGACTGAAATTCCTCCATGGCCAGAGCCACCACGGGCTGAACGGAGCGAAGGCCCCACCGGAGCTGGCCCTGTTTGCCATCGCCACTCCCCTGCAGTCCCCCTCCATCCTGGAGATCCGCACCAAGAACATGATCTTCCGCACCAAGCACAAGCTGGACTTCACCCCCATGGCCTGCGATGCAAAGTGAGCTTCTCTCCCTAGGCCCTGTGTCTTCGGCATTACATCACATTGCATTACACTCACAAGCTGACACTTTTGTCCAAATGACTTACTGTACACGTACTACTAGATTATTGGTTTTAGTTCCTGGAGCTTACTCATACTTTGCTCAAGGCCACTTCAGCCATGGGTGTAGGACACGCCCCCTTACCAATGCCAATGCCAATGAAGCCAATTGGAGCCAATTTTTGGTCCCGTAGGGGAAATTATTTCTCTGCATTTATCCCATTTGGACTAGTGAATCACAGTGAAGTACACACACTAGTCCGTAGCAGTGGGCTGCCTGCTGAGCGGCGCCCGGGGAGCAGTGTGGGGGTTAGGTGCCTTGCTCAAGGGCACTTCAGCCATGGTTCGGTCGGGCATTGAACCGGGAACCCTTGGGTTGCCAACCCAGTGCTCTAACCACTGAGCCACGACTGATAAGGGTGGGATCCAAAGGTCAACTAGCTAAAGTTACGTAACACTCTTCTTAATGAAATAATATCACTGTTGTCTACTCCTGAAACTGTCAAAATTAACCTACATCTCTACCATTTTAAATGTATTATCCTTCTCTGCTTGTGTTGTCTGTGTCTCTATTGGTTTTATTGCGTGCTATCTTATCAACATAATACTGTCATCTAAACTTACAAATATTCATTCATATGTCATTGTTTTGGTAGTAGTCCTACATATTTGTATGGATGAATAGTAAAATGCCTGCTACCTATGCTTCCGATGTCATCTGTTCCTGATTCCTGTGCTGTGATCTTTGCCTCTCCATCGTCCGTCCTCTCCTCCAGGGGCAAGATAGTGCTGGGTTACACGGAGGCAGAGCTCAGGGTTCGAGGCTCTGGCTATCAGTTCATCCATGCAGCGGACATGCTTCATTGCGCTGAGAACCACATACGCAGTAAGTACAGTGCTACTTTTATACAGTGTAGCCATGTCCTAACTCATATTAGAGAAGTAAGTGGTATAGTGGTGTGCATCATTTACTATAATGTTGAAACTTTGAGGATACTGTAGTATTTGGACTACTGTTCCCAGTGATATGAGTTTAGTCCAATGTCCTTCAGTTGTAATATCCTTAGGTGCTCCTGCAGTCTCTGCTTGTAGCAAAGCATCTTGCTTTGTTTTTTTTCATCTCATCTATGAGTCATACAGTATTTTGGAGGATAGGCACTACAAAAATCTTACAGGAATCCTGATGGATTGTTAGGGAAGTGTTCACAAACATGGTCAGTAAAAAAAAAAAATCAGAAATGTATTGTATATTTATAGCCACCAGCAATTAGAGGTTAGGATCTTAGAGGTGGAGGCTGAGAAGCAGGAATGGGGAAGGACAGAGACGTAGTGTCTTGGTTGCTCGTGCAGGCTCGTTTGCGCTGGCTGCAGAGGCCTTTGCGTATTATTATTTGTGTCAACAGGGTCGGTAGGCACTGCCCACAGCATCGGGCAGGCTTTCCGGAATAATCCCTTTGGATTATGTGGGACAGATTGAGTAAAGCTGCAGAGTAGCTGGAGGATCGACTTAGGGCATGCTGCCATAGACCCTATCAGTGCGCTGTTGTTGTTGTCCTCAGATAATAACAGTCCCAGTAGGAGTCCACGCTAGCAGAAGCTGAGTATACACAAGCAAAATAGGGTCTCAATCAGTAAGGCCTTGCGATTACGGTAGAGAAATGATTGCAGCGACATACTCCAAGTATTTTGAACCAGAATCAGATTATTGTGCAGTTTAATGGCCATGTGCACCTATGTACACAAAGAATTTGACTGCAGTAGATGTCCCTTTTCTAAGTATAGAGAGAACACGACAACTCAATATAACACTAAAAGCACTATGTTGATGTATGATGATGATATATGTTTGAACAGGTTTAGATGCATGTGTTTGTTATCCTCTGAATCTGAAACATTAGTATAGGCATCCTTTGGACAAAATACAAATGAAGAGATGCAGAAAATATGTATTATCACCGGTAATCCATATTCCCAGCAAATGACCCATTGACTATTTCACATCAGGACAGAGATGGGTATGTGTGATGCATGTTGTGTGTGTATGCACTCTGAGGTTTGTCCTTGTGATTGCAGTGATAAAGACAGGGGAGAGTGGGCTGACAGTCTTTCGGCTGCTCACCAAGGAGAACCGCTGGAAGTGGGTGCAGGCCAACGCACGCCTGGTGTACAAGAACGGCAGGCCTGACTACATCATCGCCACCCAAAGACCTCTTCTGTAAGTCCTTTGTTTTATTTTATTATTAATTTAAATTAATTTATATTTAAAATTATTATTTTTTAATTTAATTTGAATGTTTGGGGGCTTTTTGTGCCTTCATTTGAGATCGCGTAGCAAAGAGATACAGGAGGCAAGTGGTCATAGGCGTGCTAAAGCACCTGCCCCTTTACCCTAGCTAGGACAAAAAATGATAGTTGTTTATTTTTTTTTGTTTTCTGTCACAATGTACAGTACTTTGGTCCATGTTGACATTATCATTACAAATGCTTGACGAAAAAAAGTGTGTGACCAAAGTGTGTGACAATAATGCCCTGATATATGTAATAAGATATACGTACGTAGCCTCTGTAGCCTGGTCAGGCAACTGGAACCTCCACATGCCTCCCGCCTGACCTTGAGCACCTGCCCCCCCCCCCAAAAAAAAACTTTGCACGCCATTGCAAGTGAGAGATGTGGTAGGGTTAGGGCAGGGGTGGGGAACCTTTTTCATTCGAAGGGACACTTCAAATTCATCCGAGGGCCATAAACGTCCACAGTGGACCGTAAACGGCCGCAAACGGCCCTCGAGACATAGGTTCCCCACCCCTGGGTTAGGGAATGACCCAGCCAGGTCGGACTCGAGCCTGCTTCCACATGCACAAGTTGCCCATTCCTGGTATGGTGCATTAGTACCCGATCGATGACCATCTGTACATTTTTGAAGACACACTTCTCTTCCCTTTTTAGCTACTGACGTTAAAAGCCTGTTTCAGGTGGAAGAATTGATTGAAAGGATTGAGGTTGATCTGTTATTGAGTGCTACCAGTGCAACTAGTTCTAATACACAATCAATGAGGGAAATACAGACGCATGCAAAAAACATATATCACTAGTGAGAGCACACAGCTGGGACAGCCGTGTACCATAACATAACATACAGTACATGCATGTGTAATTACGCATCACAGGTTGCTTCTACGGTGCACACAGTTCACGTTTGTTTGAACAGCCGTTAGCTCCATTCGGTCAGCACAGCAGCAGTGTTGTTTATGAATTCCTGTGGTTCCCTTGGTTTGTGCCCCCGCAGGGACGAGGAGGGAGGCGAACATCTGCGCAAGCGGTCGCAGCACATGCCCTTCACCTTCACCACGGGGGAGGCCCTCCTCTACCACAGCAGTCACCCCATACCAGGCTTCGCCGACGGCCACCCAGGCAGCGGTAGCGGTGGTGGTGGTGGTGGTAGCAGTAGCAGCGGCACCGGCGAGGGCACGCACGACGGCAAGGCCCAGAACGGCGCACCCGCGGCGGACAAGGACAAGCACCACCAGACCCCCCCGGACGGCCTGGATCCCAACTCCTTGCTGGGGGCCATCATGAGCCAGGACGGGTCGGTGTACATCAGTCAGCCGGCCGCCGCCGAGCCCAAGTTGTCCCTGCCGGCCCACCTGCTGGGGGAGCTGAAGGGACATCACCACAACCATCACCACCACCACAACAACAGCCACCATCACCACCACCACAACCAGTTTGCCGATAGCATACTGGCGGCCCAGTGCTCGGAGGCGTTCGAGCGCTGGGACGGAGAGACAGGCAGCAATGGAGACAAGGTGCCAGCGCTCATCTCCCCGCCGCACGAGAATGGGAAGAGCTTCGACCCCCTGCTGGCCACTCTGGACTCGCTGACACTAGGGAGCGACGGAGTGCCGTCGGTGTCAGTGTCCGTGGGGGAAGCAGGGGGTGGTGGCAGAGATGGCGGCGGCTGCTCGAACGGGGAGCTGTTCAGTGCTCTGGAAGGGCTGGGGCTGAGCGCGGAGGACCTGGAGCTCTTGCTGCTGGACGAGAGGATGATCCGCGTGGAGCTGGACCCTGAGCACGTGCCCAGCCTGGACGAGCTGCTCACCAGCGACGAGATCCTCTCCTACATCCACGAGTCCCTGGAGCACCGGGCCGAGGTGGAGACGGAGGAGATGGGGATGGGGATGGAGGTGGGAGGTCCATCGTTGGGGGCTCTGCTAGGGGGTCCCACCCCCATCACCACCACCACCACCACCACCAACACTTCCTCTTTGCCCACCCTCCCGGCTCCTCAGACGACAGCGATGGCAACCCAGGTGCCGGGAACTTGTGGCAGCCAAGACGCTGGTGCAAACGCCCAGTACCTTGATCCGAGGCCGCCGCTTGGTCGGCCTCCGATACTGGCGCTTTCGCAGCAGATGCAGCAGAATCTTACGTTGAAATCAGCTCCTCCGACATCGGCAGGCGTGAACTCGTGGGGTCAGCAGCAGCAGCAGCAGCAGCAGCACAACAGCCACCCAGTTGTGGTGGAGAGCAAGGACATCGAACAGGTGCTGCAAAGACTGCCACCCGGGTCCAACGGATACTGCTCACGGCCTCATATGATGGGTAACAATGTGGGCTGTATGGGGACAGCTCAGCCTCGACCCATGCCCGGACAAACGTTTTTGGAGAGCCACCACCACCAAAAGACCTCACAGCTCGGGACCAATGGCTGCCCACCCCTTCACTACCACCACTTCCCCTTGCCACAGCAGCAGCAGCACCCACAGGTGAACCACTACCCTCAGCATCAACCTCCATGCCACAATGGCCAGAAGGACAGCACTGTCACCAGCACAATACAGTCAACTGCTAACTCCATCCCCTTCACCGCCAAAGACCACTGGCGCCATTTCAACCAGAGCGGCCAGGGGGACGTGTTGAACAACACCGGCCCCTGCCTCTGTGACGGGCCAGCACTGTCGGCCTGCCCCACGAACTCCGGCACCAATTACTGCGTGGTGGACGTGCCGGTCACTGTCAACGGCGACGGAATGTTGGGAGGGAATGGGATTCATCAGAACACGATGGATTCTATCGCGGCTTACCACGCGGCTGTTCCGAAGGGCCAGGAGCAGCTGGCCCAGGTTCTGTCCAGTCTGTCCAATCAGATTCTAGGAACGGGGCCGGCCTATAGACAGCTCTCCCAACTGGAGTCCTGTGGACTGTTTACCTCAGAACTTATGCAGCAAGCACAGCAAGCACAGCACAAGGTAGGAACCCGTAATTTTTTTTTCTTTTCAGCTCCTTTTCATAGCTCATTTTAATCTTTGCAGAAGGGTTTAATATTTCAGATTAGGCCCTGTCGTGGCCTAACGGTAGGGCACTGGGTTACTATGCTGGTGACCCGGGTTTGATTCCGACCCGCCCGGGTCATTTGCCGATTCTTCCCCATCTTTCTCTCCCCACTCATTTCCTGTCTCTCCTCCACTGTCCTGTCAACAAAATAAAGGGAAAAAAACAGTTTTACGAGAGAAGTTTAAGAGGTATAAAAAATACAGTATATATCAATATACAACAGCATGTAAACCCACACTCCTGAAAAGGGTTCAAACATGAAATATGTATATAAAGGTGTAAGTGTTTTAGTAGGGTTACTCAGAAGACATTACACCAATGAATGGGAATATGCTTTTGGAATTTTGTAGTGTTTATAGGCCGTAACCATGGATTGTCTTTGCGCTTCCAGAGACGCTACAGGCAAAATGCATTGTCCTGTATGTAGCCACATACGGGTATTAATAATAGCACGTCGCAAACAGGGCCAAGTTGTGTGTGTCAGTGTTGCGCCACACAGCCCAATTGTCTCGGCCAGCATTCAGAGTGACCTCTTGGCCACGGCACTAATTTGAGGGGATTTGAGGCGGTGGAATGGCCGAGATGACTTCATGCCCCAAAGAACAACATGGGCCATGTATGGAGACCTGGTTTACTCAGGGTCTGAATGGAGGCCAGGAAGATTGTGTGTGTGGGATTGCAGTTGAATCTCAATGACCATTCATGTCCCTTCTCTCTCTCTCTCTCTCTCTCTCTCTCTCTCTCTCTCTCTCTCTCTCTCTCTCTCTCTCTCTCTCTCTCTCTCTCTCCCCTCTGTATCACTCCCTCACTCTCTCTTTTTAGCATGCACTGCACTCGTCTGTCGCTCCCCATCTTTTCTCTGCTCTGTTTGTTTTTTGTTCAGGGTCAGTGGTCCAAACTGAGAGGGGAGAAAAAACAACAAAGCTCAGCTGGGCACGTATTCTCCTCTCCCACTGACCTAAAACATTTTGTGCCGCTACCCATTGCCTAATAAAAGGGGGTGGATGGATAGATTGAGAGAGAGAGAGAGAGAGAGAGAGAGAGAGAGAGAGAGAGAGAGAGAGAGAGAGAGAGAGAGAGAGAGAGAGAGAATGAGAGAGAGAATGAGATGGATTGCTTTGTGTATTTTGGAGCATATTTTGATGTGAGGTCACGGATCTATGTCCTCTTCAAATGTTCAAATGTTATCTTGATCCTGAACACAGAGTTAATCATTTGCATAACTGATGTAAGGCATACCATGAAGATCAAAATGGGATAAGTCAACAAAGGTTAACTGAATTGAATAGAATAGAATAGAATAGAATATATTTTATTTGTCATTGTAACACTTACAATGAAATTGAGCATTCATTGTTGATTGAAGCAATACAAAACGAGGAGTAATTAAAAATAAATAGAAAATATGACTTGCTATCATGCATTTGGTGATTATATTTTATCACCCTCTGAAACCCTCTTTGCAAATCAGCATTTTCCAGAATCAGAATATTCCCATGTTCGCACCATTGGAAATTTGCTATAATGGCAAAACCCTCTATGTTTTCAGTACGGGTCATGTATTGTGGCATCCCTGTCTGGTGTCTCCACCTTGTGGTGTGATGTAGAATAACATTCAACTCATCAGAATATGCTGTGTACATCTGCACTTGTATCTGTACATATTCTGTATATAGTATAGTATGCATATATGTATGCACTTGTCTGTATAAATTCTCTTTCATTTTTGTCAGCAAAATATTTGAAAGAAAAAAAAATCTAAAACATTAGAAATTCTTTATTATTTCAATTTGTATTTTTATTTACACAGTAAACTCATTGACATTACTCTATTTTGTACTGTACCATTTAAAGGAAAAATCTATATGTATATTTTTTATATGTACAATGTGTGTCTATGTGTTTGTATTCCTATATATTGTTTTTTTGTCATTTGTATTTTTTTATTCTCAATATTCATTGCAGAATGGCTGTTTATCCAGTGCCACCCATCCAGTGGGCAGCGTTGCAACCAACGGTCATGGCCTGGTGGTGCCTGGCGATATGGGGCTGCATCCAGAGACGTTACCCAGCTTTAGTGACCCACAGACCACAGGCTTCTTCCTCTGACACGGCCGGTTGGTCACATGAAGGAGGAGCAGTGCAGCAGGAGCGACTGCAAATGAAATGGACATTTTGTGTGTGTGTGTGTGTGTGTGTGTGTGTGTGTGTGTGTGTGTGTGTGTGTGTGTGTGTGTGTGTGTGTGTGTGTGTGTGTGCGTGCGCGTGTGTCTGTCTGTCTGTCTGTCTGTCTGTCTGTCTGTCTGTCTTTGTTGTCCTCACGTGTAACCAAATGGAACTATATCAACTGATACTGTATGTTTACAACTCTGCGTGGGTCAGTGGGTGGACGTTTGAGACTGATGCTCAGTTTGTACGCAAGCACAGGCAGGAGGTGTGTTGGCACGGGGGGTGCTGTTTACCTTCACCGTGCTTATCTTCTATCTCTGCCACAGCACTGGAAAAACAAGCCGCAAGGCGAAGCCCTGTTTTTGTGGTTGCCTCTTGGTATTCAACGAAATTTCGGTCCAAAAACCAACCACTTTATACAGAGCTATTCAGCAATCTTGGACTTAATCTGTGAACATCACTTTTTACATTTCTGTTTATTTTATGTGTTGGAGGTTGGAGGTCTTCCAGAATTCAGGCGCAGGCACTTATCTGGGTGTGTTACCGTAACTCTGACAAAGTGTTTGAGATCAAAGTCAGTTTGAAGGGACTTCTGTGGCGTCGTTTTTTGCAGAGAAAAATGGCGTCATACGACTGTTCTTTTAGTAGGTTTACAACTCAGTTCAATTGGCTGGGCTAGTCATTAAACCTTGAAGTTTCTGAGCATTTTTCAGACCATGGACCCCATCTGGTCAATACAACAGGACAATGGCAGGTAATGAAAGACGGTGCAACAGCAGATTCGTGTAGAACATCTTGAAGGTGGAAGAACAATATTTCATACACAGGCCATTTTCTCACAGACCATTTGGGATGTTAGCAGATCACTAGTCAATCCATGGATCACACACTTCGAGAACCAATGCATTAAAGGGACACTGTGCAGGAAATGGTCAAAAAAGGTACTGCAACTATACTGCTCATTGAAACTGGGCTGCCTATTGCCAAATTTGATCTTTACATGAAAGTTTACTAAGTAATAAACAAATATTTTCTAGTATGGTCGAAGTAGATTCATTTTGCAGCTAAAAATGGCTATTTTTGGAAATTCAAAATGGCGGACCATGAAGAGGATCCCCCTTTTCATGTATGAAAAGTGCAACTTTTCCACTCATAATGAATACTTTAATTTGATGGTGGTGGTAATTATTCATGAAAAACATTAGTAAATAGGTACATGAATTCTGGAAATAAACAACTAAAAATCTTGAACAGTGTACCTTTAAAGCAGGGGTGGGGAGCCATTTCCGGCCATCTTACCCGACCCCCGATATAATTTTAATGTCATGCAGTTTCACATGAAATATGACAGTTTTTGTAAAGAAATCTTAGAAATGACATTTACTATACAGTTAAATTATATTTTCATGGGACCTCGTGAAAGAGGGGGCTGTTGTAAAGGTGGCCACAATTAAAATGGGCCTAAAGTGCTGGGGGAAATCCTGGTTTGTGTTCACAGTACGGCCCTTGGAGGACTTTCTAAAATTTGAAGTGGCCCCGTAAATGAAAACGGTTCCTCACCCCGGCACTAAAGCTACTTGGAGTGCTGGAACCCCAGAGAAGAGGCTGTGCACTAGTATACTCAGGAAAGGGGCAGACAACATTTGTTCGTGTTAGAATAAGTGCACAGGTTTATTTCTGAATGGGCCACCCTTTCTCATGTATGAGGCCTTTGTGTGTGTGTGTGTGTGTGTGTGTGTGTGTGTGTGTGTGTGTGTGTGTGTGTGTGTGTGTGTGTTTGTGTGTGTGTGTGTGTGTGTGTGTGTGTGTGTGTGTGTGTGCGTGCGTGCGTGTGTGTGTTGGTAACTCTGCATGTGTTTGTAAGTTAGTGTTTACACAGGGATGAGTGAAACTTTTGATGATCTACACTGGACATACATGTGATGAATGAATGGACAGTTTGTGTATGTGTGTTCATTTTCTTTTTTTCCACTAAATCCTATGTTTGCTTTTAAAATGTATGTTTAATGTATTCTCACAGACAATCAAATCCATAATGGCATTGTATTTTTACAAGTATGATTAAATAATAAAAAATAATACAACACAAAAATATTTTGGGGATACAACACATGCTGCTTCTACATACATCTCTTGTATTGACTGTATATAAAATGTTGTACACAAAGAAATAAATACCTCCCAGTATTGTTACCATACATACCATGATCTGCAGGAAAAAAGTATTTTCTTACAACTAGGATACTGTGCCATACAGCTGTATTTTGCCCTGTTGGACCATTCATTTCAATGTGTTTGTCTTTAACTTTCTGTTTGCAATGTTTCTTATTGATCTAATTTTAAAATAAAGTGTATGTGCAATTAAATGTACTTTTTTGTCCTTTATCAAAGGTGATTAAAGGTGTACATGGGTCATTGATGTTTTTAGCAGCAGACGTCAGGGTGGTACAACGACAGCTAATACCACTACTGTTTGAGAGAGAATTAAAGGATTTTTTTTTGTTTTTATTGGAATCAGGGTTCCCACTCTAATTCAGACATAAAATTCCATGATTTTCCATGACTTTCCAGACCCAAAAAACGGAATTTCCATGACCATTTCGGTAAAAAGAAATGATGTTAAAAAGTTTTTTTAAGTGTGAAAACTGAAGATTATCTTCACCCCTAGAGCCGACACTGAGCCACCGCAGACTTTAGTGGGCTCATTGCATTCTAAAATGTTGCACATTACAGCGCAAAACTTCATTGTCTCTGGCGAAGCATTGTAGTATAACCAGTAAGAAACAATGTTATACACCAAACAAAAAAGTTTTTGCTTTTGGACAACTGTTAAGAAAATTCCATGATATTCCATGACTGTGCATGTAAAATGGTAAAATTCCATGACTTTCCATGACTGGAAAAACATTTATGAAATTCCATGATATTCCAGAAATTCCATGACCCGTGGGAACCCTGATTGGATTATATGAAGAGCATATCCATTGCTTGTAGGCTGACATGACTGATCTATTATGAATTAGTTTCTTGAATTCACACAGAAGTGACATTATTCTACCACCTGACGTCTGATACTAATAAATGACCCACATACCAAATGCTACCGCAATTTCTTATATGTGTAAAAGAGAGAGTGAGACGGATTTCACACAGAATAATGATGGGTTTTTTTTTCTGATTGTCAGCAAGACAACAGTACAGAGTAAACAACAATGCACTGAGACTAAAAACAAACCATCAATACGGTATGTCAGTGCTATAAAAGTGTTTCCACAAGCATTACAGCACAGTGATGAAATACAGAGATTAAATAAAATCTTAGTTTTGTAAACATGGTATCTGGTTTTTGAATAAGGCCTATTTAATTAGAACCCCTTCTTACGTACCAATATTGTATTACTGCATTCTGTCAATGAGACTTTCTTGCAAGATATTCTCCCAACAGTTTCTAGTCTGGGCCAGCCCAACTGTACTGTGACACCACACACAAGTCCTTATCACATAATGTACTTATCTCTACGGTTACTTGCAGCTATGTACTTATCTATGTTATTGTGCAGGAATGACTCGTGCTTGGGGAGCTGGTCTTGTGATCAAGAGACTGCAGGCTCAACTCTTTCACCAATAGGAAGAATGTGGGAGCTCCGCAGAGCCCTAACCCACGGCTGAAGTGCCGTTCAGCTTGGCAATGAACCTCACATTATTGCTCCACGGACTGTAACCAATACCCTGTGTACCTAGCTAATGCCTCTTTTCCACTGCCGGTTTTCTGGTAGGCCTACAGCTCGACACAGCGTGACTCGGCCGCCACTTTGCTCTACGATTGAGCTGTGTTGTGCCTATTTGAAGAGCAAAAAGTGCCGGCCGAGTCGCATTTTGTCGAGCTGTAGGCCTACCAGAAAACCGGCAATGGAAAAGAGGCATAGCTTTGGATAAAAGTATCAAGTCCATGTGTAACGGTATGCCGTCTAATACTGCAGCTATTTATGCTTATGTCTTTGGTTGCTGGTTTGATCCCATTCTGTGTTTGTCTCAAAGCTTGCCTTTGGTTCGGAGGTAGAGGATGTGCAACAGGGCCCCGAGAGTAGCCCCCATCGCCGTCTCAACGACAGCAGCCCGTGGCCCCCTGTGCAGGCCCTTCAGGGAGCCAATCATGGCTCCGATAGCCGCCCCCTCCAACCAGTTGCCCTGACCCCTCGCCACAGCCTGGATCTCCTGCTGCTCTGGGTGATGCTGGGAGACGGGCTGAGGAGGTTCTTCAACCTTCTGAGGCACTGGAAAACACAAAACAAGTGTGGCTACTTAGTATTCAAGACATAATTAACAACCAAATGTATGACTGATAACAGGCTCAATAGGTGATTGGACCTTCTGAGGCACTCTAAAACAAAAAAACAAGTTTGACAAATGAGCATAACTAATAACAATCAAAAGCGTAAATGATAACTTGGGGTGCTCCTTGAGTAGTGGCTTAGAAGGATGTGTGTCCCTCTCAGGCACTGGAAAACATAGTCAAATAGTGCAGCTACTTAATAATTCATAAATAATTTACAACCAAATGTGGAAATGATAACTCGCGGTGGTTCAACTTGGGGGGCGGGGGGGGGGGGAGGTGGGTGGGTTGGGAACTTGGGAAAGTTAAGCTTGTTTTTTTAAGACTGAATCAACAACCAGATGTGTAGATGATAAGTTAGAATTACTTTCCATAGTTTATTGGCAGGCAGCCAGGCCCTAGTGGTCAGACAGATGATCTTTGTATCAGAGAATTGCAGGACAGGGTAACCAATGACCTGTATTAACTGCATGCCCCTTTGGATAAAGACCATAAATGGAGCTTGAACAGAAAGCTATAAACAAAGTAAAATGAAGGTTGTTCATCAAGGGCCCATGCATCCAAGAGGAGCAAAGTGCTCAACTCAAGAAAAGTAAGAAACATTGGATAAAAGTGTCAGCATGACTATGCCATGCTGATGAATACTCTATTGTAGATCATGCATAACATAACATACATGCCAGTGTACGTATGAGCCCTTAAATGTATTATGGCTTATTATTGAGTAATGTTCCTAATCTGCCTAAACACTTACCAGAACAATCCAACTCGACATACACAAAGGCGGGTTCAGTCCTTTGGCTGTTTTCACTCCTGTTCATGTCCTCCGTTCTGGTGTCAATTTCTTCACTGTCTGGTCCTCTATTATTTTTACTATTACTAACCAGGTGGATATCCTTCGACGGGATTTGCCATTGATTCCTACTGTCCAGCAGCTCACCTTTCATACCGCTTCTGACACTTTCAATTGTGTTTTGATCAGGCGGCCTAAGTGTGTGATCTCTTGGCTCGTGTTGCTGGTACACAATGTCCTCTGCCAGTGTCATTTGTTCTCTTCTCATCTGGTCAATCAGTCTGTCCTGCTCATGGCCCATCTGGCTCAACTGCTCTAACTCATCTTGAAGCTTCTTCTTTTCCATTTCAGACTCTGTCAGTCTTTCCTCTAGCAGCTTCTGCGTTTCTGTCGTGAGATGTTCCCTGTCCTCATGGCTCCGAAGAGTTTCTAGGAGTCTGTGGTGCTCTTCTCTCAACAGCGTATCCCTCTCTTTGTAGCTTTGAAGAGTTTCTTGCAGGCTCTGCTGCTCTTCTGTCAACAGCTTTTCTCTCTCCTCGCAGCTTTGAACGATGTCTTGGAGTCTTTGTTGCTTCTCTCTCATCAGCTTTTCCCCCTTCTCATAAGTGTGAAGTGTTTCTTCTAGCTGTTGGTAGTCCCTCTGAAGATCCTTCACTGTCTTCTGGAGTTCCTTCACCTTGGAGCGTTGTCTCTTCTTTTCCCTCTGGGCCTGCATGTATTACCATAGTTGAATAAGGAGGGAAATCATTTAAAATAAACCTGTAAATCAATAAAAATGCATGGCTACTAATTGTTGTTTATGATCACTGTTTCTAGTATTGATTTTGCTAACTTTTTCCTCAGGCTGGGTATTCCTATTCAATGTTCTATTCAATGTTTGTGTCCATGCACTGTTCCTGTAATGCACACTACCCATAAATTACTCTCTCACTGACACTACCACATGTGATTCTGCCAAGTCCTGTCACTGTAAGAATTCTTCTGTCCAGTCCTAATCATGATCATCCGTCAACATAGAAGAGGAGATCCCAATAAAGGTTATTATAAATATTAAAATAAAATAAAAATCAATAGTTATAAATACGTTTTACTTCCCAGCAGCATCTGAAGCAAAAGGTGGTGAAATTAACGTTGTCGATTGTGGTTTGTAAAAAAAAGATATTGGGGAGAGAGAGAGAGAGAGAGAGAGAGAGAGAGTACAGTCAACATTTTGTCCATACATTGCCCAGGCCTACTGGTACTGTACCTGCAGAAGCATCTGAAGCAGGAGATGGCTGTCGTTGATCACACTGACCTCATCCATCACCTCCAGCAGCTCCTTCACCTTGCAGCTGCACGTCCGTGACACGTTGTCCAGTACGTGGTACCTGTCCCAGAGGTGTCAAAAGCAGAGGTAAAGTAAAAGCCAATTCATGATAAAAGCACACTAGATGGTTTTTACATTTGTAGCACCAGTTATTCCTCCGTACCCAAGAAGATATAGTGTAACAATGATCTGTGAAAAAATAGTATTACCGAAAAAAAAAAAAAAAAAAAACTCAGAAAAAAACGAAAACAAACAACAACCAAAAACTGAAATTTGATCCAACCAGCTCAGAATCAGCTGATACTGTACAACAGGCCTCCTGGTCTATTAATTTTAGACCAGTTACTCAGTGAAGTCACCTGTGTTGGAAGGAAACTGTGGCTTTTTCCTTTTTTACTTTACTTTCCTTACTTTTCTTTTTCTTTTCCACCTCTAACATCTCTGACCTGTTCCCACACTTCTCCACCAGCCACACCAGGGCCGGCCATCTCTGGATGTGCTGCTCCACCGGCGTCCCTCCGAGCCTGTCGCCCCAGGTGAACAGCACGATGCTCCTCTGCCAAACATCCCTGTTGCCCCACCGCCTCACGTGCTCCAGCAGCAGACGTTTGTCCGTGTCAGTGAAAGCCTCACTGCAGCGGATGACCAAGAGAAACACATCAAATTCTGGCTGAATGGCATCACCATATTCGGTGATCGATGATGATGATGCAATCCGCTTTGCAGATGGTTGTTGGTTCAGAGTGGAGCAGCATGTTCTGGTCCATCCTGGAGTGTCCACCAGTGTCAGGTGCTTCCCAACCACCTCGCCACCCTCTTCCACACGGCACTGAGTGGCTTCCCCAGACTGAAACACGTCGTGCCCAAAAATGACATTCCCCACGGTGCTCTTGCCTGCCTCTCTGACTCCCAGCATCAAAGCCCTTATGTGCCGCATTGGACTTGGACTGCCTGAAATAAGAACATTAAGGATTTGTAAAATTATACTGTGCATGCATCTCATATGCTCTTAGGACACAGACATGACTTTGCAATCATTTTTGGGTGCAAAGAAATGTTGGTTGATGAAGAACTGATTAAATTGGGATGATTGCAAGAAGGAAAACTATTTAATATGCCTATCTTACCAGCCTGCAAAAGTTTATGTGTCTGATATCTTTTCTGCACCTCTGCCAGCCTTTCTTTTGCCCTTTCGTTGTTTTTCATGGTCCTCCTTTCAGACTCCTGTAACATACTGTCAATACAGAGGGCATGTCCACCAGTCTGCTCTCCTTCAGCCATTGCCTTCATGTTCCTCAGAAGTTCCTGGACCTCACCGTCTCTGCCTTGGGGCTGCTGGCTGGTGTTTAGACAATGGTATCTATGGTCACACTTTTCAAGCGTGCTTTGAAGGCACCCGTACTCCTTAGCGATAGAGTCTATCCTTGACACTGTTAGCTTTTCCGCAGCGGTGAACACCACCATCATGTGTCTCCACAGAACATCACTGAGCAGGACGAGAGCTGCCTCGAGCGTGGACTCTTCCTTGGGCAGGGAGCTCACAGGAACCACCAGGAGCAAGACATGAGGACCTGGTGGGCACAAAGAGGCCGCCGTGGCCATCCTGTTCTCCAGGAAAGCAGGGTCATGGACAGAGTAGTGAAGCCAGCTCTGTGGCGTGTTGACCACCGTGAGCTGCAGGGCTCCATCCAAGCCAGTGCCCTGCCTAAGCAAACACGCCTCAGTGCCTCTCTCTGTGTCACAAAACGCCTCGTGGCCAAGAATGGCGTTGCCGACTAAGCTGTTCTCTGAGCTGTCCCACCCCAGCAGGACGACCCTTAGCTCCTTCTGTCCCCGGTGATGATCTGGTGATATGGAAATGAGAAGCAATAATAACAGCCATAAATGATAATGTTATTACATGTAGACCTGCACATATGGTGACAATTCTCAAAGATAACCAGAAAAGTCAGTTAAGTAAAGCTAGCCATCATGATAATCACTGGCATAAACCCATTCTGTAACAGGTTGAAAGAAATAGGACATAAACATTAACACGTTAAGACAGTGTTTCTCAAACGGGGTGCTGCATGCCCCCCTCAAGGGTGTCGCGGCTGACGGTTTAGGGAATTGAGATAAATAAATATATAAATAATGTAATATAATACATATTTGTCCAAATTAATAAATGAAGGCTTAGCCAGTGGAATCTTTCATCCACCATTTATGCACAATAAAGTAAATTTAGATCACCCCATGGCCTACACATAGCCTGTCTGAGATAAAGCTGCACCTTCGAACGTCTCCAAATGTGTTACTTTTCTAAGCTTGTGTGGTATCGGATGCAATAGCAAGTTATGGCTTGTTGGTTTGGGGTGTGCCTTGAGATTTTTCATGAATTGAAAGCGTGCCTTGCCTAAAAAAGGTTGAGAAACATTGCGTTAAGACACAACGTTGTACATTTGCTGTCACCAGAATGGCAAAGACCAAGTCCATTACCTGTGTCCATTGCCCTGTGTCAGGACATAAGTGTAGTACTAAGGTAGTTAACTTTTCAATGACTATTACAGCGTGTCACAGGAGGTACGGCATGCATTATGGGGAACAGGGATACAGGGAATGTAGACAGATTTTTTAAATTAGCCTATAGAAAGTAACCCTACTGTTCTAAATCTTACAAAATCATACTAAAATCCTTAGGCTTCTACTCCCTGCCATAAGGGACTAGTCTTAGTAGAGATAACCAAGAAAACATTGACTATCAAGAACAACAAACTGATAATGAACAGCTTACCTTCCATCTTTATCAACTTCCACCGCCATTCCCCACTTTTTCACAATGAAAAGCCAGAGTTGACTGATCTCATATTTGATTTCACTCTTTTGTTGACGTTTATTTACATAGACTTACCACGCTGCATTTACATGCCCTTAGTCATAATCATTGCAGCCGCACAGTGCAAAGTACACAGAGAGGCTCACCCACATTCACAGTCTTAAAGAGACATTCTATTTTCTTGAAATGACTATAACGAGTGTGCTGGCAGCTATTCAAAAGCAAAATCTCAAGAAATACCCAAGAAAAGCAAAAGCTCTGAGAGCATAGACTGTGCAACAATAATCAGACTCAATTATGAGTGTTGTAGGCTATGCTGAAGGGGTGGGCAATTATTTTGGCCCCAAGGCCACATTGGGTTTACAACATTGGTTGAAGGGCCAGATCTCGCAGGAAACTTGCCTGCCAATACACACTGTACGTTTAATAATGTAAGCTGGCATAACTTTTTTGCCAGTTAATTCCTGAAAATTGTACTGAAATGTATGTACAATACACTAGTCTACTGTATAACTTACAACCCCCTGCGTATAGTCATTTTAAGAGTGTTGCGTGAGCATTTTGTATGTTAAGCTACTGGTATGTCTTGTAAAGGCTCTGCGGGCCACATGAAATGGCTCTGCGGGCCGCATGCGGCCCAGGGGCCTAAGTGAAGTAAAGTGAAAGCCCATTTGGGAAACTCCAACTTCCCCATTGTCATTGTGACACAGCCCTCCACACAGCACAAAAGTGATCACTGCACATTGTGAAATTGCATTTATGCCCCACCCGTGCAAGGGGGCAGCCCTCAATGGTGCCCCAAGATTGCCCACCTCTGCTATAGGGCCTAAGTGAACAATCAGATGGCTGCCTTAGTTTTTGTACACGGGCACTTTCTCTTTGAAGTGTTTCATCTCTCACTGTAATTGTAGGCCTACACAGAGGGGGAATAATGGACCAAATGAATGGCAGGCAAATAACAGGTCATACAGGTCAATGGCAATGGATTTGTTAAGCCTAGTTAAATGGTCTATTTTCATCTACCTAGGACATGTGTCAGCTTTATTTTATGTAATCAAATCTGACGACAGCCAAGCTTTTAACCCTATCCAGACTGGGGGGGGGGCTAAAAGTGCCCGCACCAACTTTGATGTCGTATAATTCCTTAACGACTTAAGCTATGACTACGAAACTTGGTGACTTTTCCTACAATTTTGTTGGCTACAGTTTAGTACCAAAAGATTTCGTTTATCATTTTTGACGTTGCCATGGCAACGGTTTTCTGACGGGTATGTCTGACCGAAAATCACTGATCTAAGTCTCATTATTGTTCCTTTTTCATATTTTTTTGTTATTTCCATTAGCATCAGACAACTTTGTGAGCATTAAAGTGGTCTGAAGCATATAATCATTAAAATTTAAGCGCATTACCTAAATTTGATGGAAAATACATTATGGCGAGATTTTGGGCATAGATAATGAGATAGATAATGACACAAAAATGATGTCATTAATAGATGTCCATATGTAGATCATCTCCCCAAAGTTTGGTGGTCATACCGTATTCCGTTCATGAGTTATGAGGGGGGGGGGGGGTCAAAAGAGCCCCCCCCCAGGCCCAGGAATGCCAAAAAAGCCCAGTCTGAATAGGGTGAACTGACTTGATGTATATGGCGCTAATGGTGTGATTTATTTTCAAGATGTGGTGTTGACATAGGCATTCAATTCAATATCCTGTGGGTTTTGGGAAAAAAGAAAACACTGAAATGCTGAAAATGCTCTAGCACTGTTGGAGTATGCTTTGAAAAAAATGGATGGCATCTAAAGAGTTAATAGTAGAGCGCGAGTCGTTAGGCCAAAATCTTTCCAATCCGCTAGATGTCACTGTCGAGTTTGTGCCATTTCTCCCACGCTCCAAGAATCCCAGAGAAGAAGACGACTTTTGACGTTTCCATAGCGACCAATCAGTTGTTGTTTTGGATTTGGCTGTTCATCATCAAGAGATCAATCTGTGTAATCGCCTGGCTCAAACGTGTTTTGCTCGTTAAGCTTTTATTCTAAGAGGTGAAAACGTATTCTCCCAGACAGGACAACGACGTCATTAACGTCATCGTCTGATTCCTGATAAAGCACGGGTAGGTAATGCTAGTGTCCAGCTTGCTGTGGATGCTTACACTGTGTCGAGGCTAGCATAGGCGGAGGAGCTGCCCTGTCCAACCTTTAAGAAACATGGTGTCAATAATCGGATGTTTAAGGTCAAACAAGCAAAGAACACAGTTGGTATAATTAGCTGTCGACGTGATAGCGTTCTCCAGTGTTAATTCAGGTTGGCCTGCTATCACAAATCAGACTGTTGTTATTGTGATGGTTAATTACTGCGCCCCTTTCCCCACGACGCGAAAATCAGATGGCAGCGACAGCTTAATCAGCTTGCTTTTGCTCTAGTAGCCGGGTGGTGGACGTTTGGAAAGATAAGCCGCAACCACGTCGCTACATGAAAACGTAGATTCTAGTATCGCTTTTGCAAAACGATGAAGAATACTGAATTTGCCACTTGTATTGTGCTCCACAGGAATTAGTGTGTTGTAGATACACTGACTGGTGTGGTTCCACATCAGACTAGGATGTCGAACGACCTGGTGGGTGTGTGGGAGGTTGCTCTCAGTGATGGGGTCCACAGGATTGAGTTTGAACATGGCACCACAACGGGAAAAAGGATCATCTCCATTGATGGAAAGGTAACCGTGCACTGTGTCAATCTCATGAGAATGATGCTTCATTTGAGTTATAATCAGAGTACAGACTGTTATGTTATCAGAGTGACTCACTGGGTTGTCAGTAGTGCTGCATTGGTACATTTACATCTAGTTCTATGGATGCAACAAATTGTGTCCAGACTGCAGCTGGAGTCAGTACATCAGCCAAACCATGTTGTGTTTTAACAGGAAATTCTGCGAAGGGACTGGATGTTCAAACTGGTTGGAAAGGAGACGTTTTCTGTGGGAAACTCTGACACGAAGGCCACCATAAACATTGATGCGGTGAGCGGCTTTGCCTACGAGTACACGCTGGAGATCAATGGCAAGAGCCTGAAGAAGTACATGGAGAACCGCTCCAAGGTGACCAGCACCTGGCTCCTCAACCTGGATGGCATGGACTACAGGGTTGTCTTGGGTGAGGCCACATCTTTCACCTCACACTTTGGATTTTACATTGCCAATCTCTTTCAGTCAAAGAGTTTAATAGAAAGAATGGCAATGCAAAAAGTGTGGCAATTATATTTATGTCCAGACATCGTTGTTTTCAAATAGATTTACACAGCAGAACATAAACACATGTTAACAGATGCAAGTGACAGGCGATGGGGATGTACAGGTAACTTCTATTGTGCACACAAACATAGAAAGCTGCAGAATGATGGGATGCAGGTTAGTTGTATTTAGGAGCTGTTCATTTGAGGCTGATCATTTGAAATGGAAAGCATTTCCTCTGCAAGGTGGCAGAGGGTTGATCCACAGCAGCGTGTCCTGTCATGCGTTCAAGCATTTGGCCGGTCAGTAAGTTGGCAAGATCCGTGATCTGTTAAGCAGCTTAGGTCACACCACCTGTAATGTTGTCAGCACTTGGCAAGCACCGTGACACACTGACCTGTCACACCATAGTGGCTCCTGGAAGACCTGTGGAAACTAAGCCAGGTTGTCATGTGCTGTTACTTACTTTACTGTTATGTGAGGAGGGGGTGAGTCCAGGTCTACTTATCCACCCTCAGTGTTCATGGTGTTTCCCAACATCAGGCCAGAACTGGAGGGAAAATACAAATGGGATGACAGGTTGATGTCTGGAATCTTCCCAGTTATGGTTTTTCACGTATTCATTTGTCTATGCAATGACTCATATGTGCCTAGATTGTATGAGATCTTTCTAGTAAAATGGTAATAAAGTCATCATTTTGGTCATGTTTGGATGATAAAACGTCAGACTTTTTTTTTTCTTTCTTCTTGCATAACTTTATCATTTGATGAAACAACTCAGTTAAACACTCAATATCCCGTGACTTTGATCAAATTAAAATGGGAAGAAATCCCCTGCAGATGTTTTTTTTTTGTTTTTTTGTCCAATGAGAATTTCGCCAAAATGTATCTGCAATAATGTCCGTTTGCATACATGTATATGCTTATTTCATGCAATGCATGACAGTTAAGGTACTGCAATTCTCCCCAACCATCACAAAACAAATGGAAGCAGTACATTTGATGTGTTGCTACCTTAATGTAAAGTCTTGAATGTAAAACCCTTTTTTTTAACCTCTTTATAGAGAAAGACACCATGGACATCTGGTGTAATGGACAAATGATGGAAACAGCTGTGAGTATCAGTTTATTCTTAATACAGTACAAACCGAAGGCTGCCTCCTCCATATGGTGTACACTTAACCATAGAACATGGTACCGGTATGAGTATTTGCATAAGGACAATCTTCCATGTCCTTGATATATGAGTAGAACTTAAAGCAATACTGTCCTCCATACTGGAACGTCATAAATGACAGCTTTTATGATCATCTATTAATCCATCTATGATCCTTCATGACCTGTGCTGTAAAAATCAAGTCTATCGCCTCTTTCCAATTCATTTCTTAAACTACATGCAAGGCACATTCCACATACCATATGTGAAGGGAAATAATCCTTACTGAATGAAATTATGAAAATAATCAAAAGTTATTATGGCCACCGCTTAGTACCAGAAGTATAAAACGTACCCTATTGTCTCACTTCTCACACCCTGCCTCAGATCTTTCAACCCTCTACATAGATTGGTGTATGAAGTCATCGTACAGTACAAAACACAGACATAATAGTATATTTATAATTTAAGCTGATCTCTCTCGGGGTGTCTTCTCTTGTCCCATAGGGCGAGTTTGTGGAGGACGGTACGGAGACACATTTCAATCTGGTAGACCACGACTGCTGCATCAAGGCGGTGAGCAGCGGCAAGAGAAGAGACGGCATCATCCACACGCTGCTGGTGGACGGCACGGAGGTGGCCGAGTGCACAGAGTAGGAGTAGCCCCAAGGCTGCGTCTCATTTCTCGGGTCTTTACCTTCCTCTTCCCCCTCCCCGATCCCCACAAATAGGCCATAAATGAGCGAGATGCATTTGGCTGCGGATGACAAAGCTAAGCCTTACAACCTACAAGCAACATTTGCCTCTTTTCCACTGTAGGTTTTCTGGTAGGCCTACAGCTCGACACAGCGCGTCTTGGTCGCCATTGTTTGCTCTTCGATTCAGCTGTGTCGTGCCCAATAGAAAAGCAAAAAGTGGCAGGCGAGTTTCACTATGATGAGCTGTAGGCCCACCAGAAAACCTGCGGTGGAAAAGAGGCAATTGACTACCAACACATTTTTAACCAGGCACTCCACCAAATAACCTGAGACTGGGAATGTAGTTGTGGCGTATAGTGCGCAGGCTTCAATCACCAGCATTAAACCACAATTTACAATGCTCTGAGGTCAACTAGAAAGTGGATAAACATTTCTTTTGAGGCAGCGTTGTATAAAAGAGCCATCTCTATTGGTGTGAGAAGAGAGATTAAGGCAATAACGACAGCAACAACTTTAAAAGTCACGATTAGGGAAGTGCACTTCACTGTCAATGGTTTATGTTTTGTTTTTATTACGTTTCGACAATCAGGCTAAAGGATATCTACAGTCAGTCCAAACTCCAGAGTGCCAGTGTTGCAACTTTATCTCCTGTGGTTATACTGTACCATGTGGCAGTGTACTGTACATAAGAAACAATCTGTAATTGTGTTGGTGGACAACATGGTTTTTTTTTTCAAGATTTTAAATGTTTCAATTCTTTCTCAACGGATGCTGGCATTGTGTCTTATGAAGTACTGGGTGTTTTTTTGTATTTTGTTTGACAATAACGGTTTCTTTTCCTAAATGTGACATTCCAATGAACCACAGCGTGCACGCACGCACACACACACACACACACACACTGAATCAAAGTGCAGCTATAAAACCAGTCTGTTGTACCCTCACAAAATACTTGGGTTTATGGCCACAATAAGTTGAACCATAATAACTTCTTAAAGCCAATACGATTGAACCCTGTAGACCAGGCTTAGGGCTTCTCAGAGCATCATCATGACTGTATATTTTAGTTACTGGACGATTTTCCGTTTTTCACCAAGGAAATCATGGTCACTTGTTTCTTGGACCAACAGTTGGAATAGGCTACATGTCACTGTGCGCCCAGTCACAGGCACCATGCTTGTGCCTACGGCATTAAACACAACTTATAAAGTAACCAGCCAACTTTTCTCATTTTACTGTGACCTGTTCAATATTCATAATGTATTTCTTAACATTGTATGTTGTGGCTGGCAATTGACTACCAGGTGTAGTGCTGTTGGGTAATGAGGCCATGTTAAGTTTCTTTTATATTTGTATCCTTATATGTTTTATGATTTAATATCATGTGATATTTGTTACAAAGATGTGCTATAATATTGTATGACCGTAAATGTATAATAAAATCGTTGACTGTTTCTTTCAGTTTGGATTGAGTATAACAGATTCATGTTGGGCTAGTCATTTTAGCAGCAGTGCTCTACAATTTCAGAACGCAGTATAATTCAAAATGGCAAACTGAGAAAAAAGGCTTTAAAGTTTCCTTTCTGTCCACGCGACTGTGTTGGAGGTAAAGTGGTGATGACACTTCCATATAATACTTTTTTATGGTGAAAATTTACGCAAACAAGAAAAGCAAAAAAAACCCAACATTCTCATTACTTTTTAGCTGAAAAATCATTATACTGCGTTCTGTTGTGGTATTACTGTCTACACCAAAACCACGGTGTCAATGGAGAAGTGCAGTATAATTCGCATTATACTGCGTTCTTGGCTAGTACGACGTAACCTCCTAAAACCAAAAAGCACAGTATAATCAGTTTTTTGCGTTTTTTTCCGAAACGGGACCAAGTTGGGCCAAAAAATTTTAACACAAGAAAAAGAAGGTATTTTAAAGCCAATTTCCGGTCTAAACCCATTTTCGACCATTTTCAAGATACTGCGTTCTGATATTGTAGGGCAGCGCAGTGCTCTGCATTCCCTTTCACTCTCGAATGGTCTTGAGGCATAAGGCAGTAGCACCAGCATAGCTGAAGCAGAGGAAAAGAAACAATATTTCAAAATTATATTCAATAAGATGTTTTATTAAGTGTACCTGAGAAAGTATACTTCAGGCCCTTGAATCAACAGAAAAGTATAATCTTGTTTGAAAATGAACAAATAAGCCTTGAAGCTCCTAAGAAAAATCAACACAAAATCAGCACTTTACAAAATAACTGTAAGAACAATATTTTCCATGGCAACACCAATACCCTGACTAACACAACTGATTATGTTCACCTTACAACAAACTGATTATGTTAAAAAATATAACAATTTTATATTAAGTCTTATCTACTCCACATTGCATACTTTCATACACATTGATCTCGTCTGATCTATTATGTGAAAAAGAAAAGTCTGACTTAAGTGTCATTCATACATTTACAGTCCCAAGAAAAAGTTTGTACACCCTTTGAAATTTCTTACCTTTCTGTCAAAATTGGTCATAAAACATGGTCTGATCTTCCCGGAAATCACAAGAAGGAACAACCAGAGTCTGCTTTAACTAATTCAACCCAAACATTTACAAGTTTTCATATTTTCATTGGCCATAAGATGTAAACATTCACAGGACAGCAAGGCATAAGTAAGTACACCCTTGCATTCAATAGGTTTTAACCCTAAGTTAGTCGCAATAACCTCAACCAGATGTTTCCTGTAGTTGCAGATCAGATTAACAAAACAATCTGGATGCATCTGGTCTCCCTCTTCCTTAAAAAACTGCCTCTCGTCAGCAAGGTTTGTGGGATGTTTGGAGTGCATAGCTTTCTTGACTTCATGCCATATAATCTCAATTGTTTTTTGTCAGGGCTTTGACTGGGCGATTCCAGAATGTGTATTTCATTATTATGAAGCCATTCTAAAGTCGATTTGCTTCTAAAGTATGGGTTGTTGTCACATTTCAGCACCCATCCTCTTGTGTGCTTCAACTGTGTGACAGACTACAGCACTTTTTTCTGTAAAATATCTTGATAAACTTCTGAGTTCATTGTTCCACTGATAATAGCAAACTGAAAAGGGCCTGAGGCAGCAAGGTAGCCGCATATAATGATGCTCCCGCCACCATACTCAAAGGTGGAGATGATGTTTTGGTGAAGGTGTGGTTCTCCAGTTCTCCTCCAAACATGACATTGTGTGTTCCCCTGAAGAATTCAACTTTGGTTTCAACGTTGGTCTACAGAATATTTTGCAGTAATTCTATGAAGCATATAAATGCTTTTTCGCAAACCTCTTAGGTGCAGCAATATTTTTTTGGACAGAAACCCCATTAATTTTAGATTGTCAGAATGAATCCCATTTTTAGCTATTCTTGGTTACATCTCCTCTTCTGAGTATGGTGGCGGGAGCATCATTATATGCGGCTACCTTGCTGTCTCAGTCCCTTGACAGTTTGCTATTATCAGTGGAACAATGAACTCAAGTTTATTGTGATATTTTACAGAAAAAAACGTGAGGAAGTCTGTCACACAGTTGAAGCACACAAGAGTATGGGTCCTGAAATGTGACAACAACCCATACTTTAGAAGCAAATCGACTTTAGAATGGCTTCATAATAATGAAATACACATTCTGAAATAGCCTAGTCAAAGCCCTGACAAAAAACAATTGAGATTATATGGCATGAAGTCAAGAAAGCTATGCACTCCAGACATCCCACAAACCTTGCTGATGAGCGGCAGTTCTCTAAAGAAGAGGGAGACAAGATGCATCCAGATTGTTTTGTTAATCTGATCTGCAACTACAGGAAACATCTGGTTGAGGTTATTGCGACTAACTTAGGGTTAAAACCTATTGAATGCAAGGGTGTACTTACTTATGCCTTGCTGTCCTGTGAATGTTTACATCTTATGGCCAATTAAAATATGAAAACATGTAAATGTTTGGGTGGAATTAATTAAAGCAGACTCTGATTGTTCCTTCTTGAGATTTCCGGGAAGATCAGACTATGTTTTATGATACATTTTGACAGAAATGTAAGAAATTTCAAAGGGTGTACAAACTTTTTCCTGGGACTGTATATTTGCTCTTCCACCCACAGTATTCATCATATGGCAAAATTAACATCAGAGAAACAATCACTGTTGAGTATTAGTCTTCATTTGGCATCTGACTATACATTTTCCTTGCACTTCTCAAGCAGGTCACTGATTTAACCAACCCAAAAAGAAAGCTCTTATTCCTCTCACAGTACATTCTGTAAAGATTCTTACATTCTTTTTAGAGTGTAAATGAAACGTGGCACAGCTTGCTGGCCATTGAAAATCACATGGATGTCTGTACCTCCTTTTACACTGTCGTAACGTATCAGGGGGTCTTGCTGTTGCTTGGATGGAGGAACGATGAGACCTGTTGATCCTACGGTGTCCTTGCCGGTAAGAACTTCAGCCTCAACAATGTAGACGTACTCCTCTTCCTCCATTCCCTTCCACAGAGGCATAGCTGATTTGACACTCTCTGTGAAGTAGATTCCCTGTCCAAACCTTTGCTCTGAGGGCAGCAGAATAGAAATTGAACATGTTTTTAAAAAGTGAATCTACATACCGTAGTACATCAGTCAACCAAATACTATTGTAATAACATACACATTGAGATGTACCAGAACAGTAAATCAGGCATTGTTTAACAGACGACACTGCACTCAGGCACACAGTGCCAAACTGGAAAATCAAGTATGGGCACATCGTCCAACTTCATGAGTAATACTCAAACAGCATGTGTAAGCCAACGCCATCTTAAATGATCAAGATGGCATATTTACCATCAGGGGGGGAATACTCCCTCTGAAAGCCTATCCAGCTGATGAACCGGCAGAACTGTGCTGGCACACGCTGGTAGAGGGTCATTGGGTCCTTTGTGATGCCTTTCTTGTTCAACTCAAACAGCTGTTCCAGGGCCTTGTTCTCCACTCTTTCAACCTGACACGAACCAACACCACATTTCATTAGTTTCATACCATTTGGATTGGCAGCCACCATTACATGAAACCACCCCATAGTCAATGGTATGCACTTGCACTATGAAAATATATATTAATATGTTGCATAGACAGTACACCATTTGAAATCTTAACTTGTGTATAAGCTGGCAACTGTCAGGAGTTCTACATAGTGTACATTAGACCATTTTGTGTGGTATTTTGCATTTTGTGTATTTTACACTTACACACACAGCACGGAGTCCAGTGTCTTTAATTTTCCCTGTGTCCATTTTTTGTTCAAGCTTTCGTTCAAAATAGGACTTTTCAGGTAATCCTTGAGCAGGTCTGTAGAGCTTGAAAAGGCCTTTCAAATAAAAGATTAGATAGGTAAGACCATTAAAAAAAGTTATGATTGGTGGCTACTGAAATATGACAATGACTTAAAGGTGCACTGTGTAATACTTTTTGTAGTGTAATTCCAGAATTCATGCTGATTGCTGACCAAATGTTGCCTTTTCATGAATACTTACCACAACCTTCAAATTCCAAGTATTCATTATGACCAGAAAAATGACACTTTCCATTCATGCACAATTTTCTCCATGGTCCGCCATTTTGAATTCCCAGAAATATACATTTTCAGCGGAAAAACTTACTATAGTTTGGTAATACTGATAAATATTAGTTTACTACTTTGTAATTATTCATGAAAAGATCAAATTTGGCAATAGGCAGCAGTTTTAATGAGCAGCATAGTAACAGTACCTACTCTGGCCACCATCCTGCACCTTTAATATTATTTTACATCATTATAAACTTACATTCTCTTTCCATTTTGCATTTCTTTTCCTGGGACTGCATCTCCATAAATAGGAAGTCAACACTAATGTCAGAATTGATGTGCACCACATCTTTTCCAGCAAGATAAGCCCTCTCCAGGGTGGCATTAATCTCTGGGCTTTGCATCTCTGGGAAATCCTTGCAAACCCAGCGCACAACGGAGTACAGCATGGTTTCCTCCGCGGCCTTCGCATAGACCTCCTGTATCTCACAACACATGGCCTCCACTTCCAGCACGGTTGCCGTGACATCTGGTGGTGACCCTCTGACAATGATGCTGGCTGGGTCGTCAGCAGTGTAGCACACCTTCAGCCCTACACTGAATTTCGCCTGAAGGGACAGCAGGTTGTTGTGTTCCTTATGGCCAAAGTGCTGGATGTGATTATTTCTGATGCTGTGAGTAGTTTTTCGCATTCTCTGTATGTCCAGGATGTCATGGACCCATTTTGTGGCAGCACACCGAACCGCTTCACTTGAACTGCGGAGCTCAATGCGTGGTCCTTGGTTGCCCTTTTCTTCATAAGCTGGAGGTTCTATAAGAATGAAGAGCAAACAGAAGATATACCTTGAAGGCCTACACTTTATCCAATTTCAAACTGATTATTAGGGATGCACGGATACTGGTATCGGTATCGGCTGCCGATACTGCTCATTATACTCGTACTCGTACTCGTACTCGTCAAGCACTTGCCGATACCAGGAACGATACTGCTATTACACAAAACAATGCAAAATCTTGTCACATTCTGTGGACTTGAAAGCAGCATGGGAAAAAAGTGCCACCTCATACATTTAATAACATTTAAATCTACATGGAAATGGACAATACAAATATCACAGGTGGAAAAAAACAAGGCCATGCATTTATTTTCATTGTATTTTGGTGGCAAAGGGTATCGGTATCGGTACTCGGTATCGGCAAGTACACACATTAATGTACTCGTACTTGTATTGGTTTTCAAAAAAGTGGTATCAGTGCATCCCTAATTATTATATAAAATAGTGGCCTACAAAACTGCTGCTGCTGTTACACTACCATTTATCAACTGTACTCCTAAAAAAAGTGAACAGCTGGGAGTTCAGACTTTAGAATTTAAGGTTTAATTTCGCTAAGGAGTTAAACAACTTCAACTTTTTCCCCCCCATGAGATTTTCTAGACGTTCTATATGAACCCCCCCCCCCAAAAAAACAACCTCAAAGACCTACATTTTTTAAAACCCTACTTCAAATTATTGAATTAAAACAATACTAGATTTTGAGAACACAATATACACACAATAGTCTACAATAGTCTGCAGCATTATTGTCAAAGGGTGGAGTAATTTTGACATCAATATTTTTCAGCAGTTTGCTCTGGGTTACATACCATTGCGGGGGGTAAAGAAAGCACTTGAGTGAGAAGGTGATGGTTGCAAAGCTGCATATTCTTTCATGAAAGCCTACAATACAAAATTTGATTATGTACAGTGGAAATAATGATAAATAAATATAATGTAATGATAAATGACATTACATGTGTACATTCAGGCTGAAAACTCAGTTTAAAAGATTCAGGGAAAAACAATCAGGATGCACACATGACTCAACGTGATGAGGTGAAATCAAAATGTCAAATACCTTGGCATGAGCAGCTAAAGGACATTGTAAGCAAAATGTTTGGCTAGGATTCGTGTTTGCTTTGGCCACTTTGTTATGAACATGTTTTCAGTGCAAAGTGTGCAGTTCATACCTGAAATGTGGCATCCTCTGAGGGGTATATCACAAAATACACATCCATAGGGCCTCCCTTGTATGCAGTGGAGAAGGCTCTTACAGCTGTAGTCATGATATGAGCCACCTCACTCGCAGTGAACCCCAAATCACCACTCCCAATAGCAGGAAAGGCAATGGATGAACATTGGTCTTTCTCCGCTTTGGACAAGCACTTTGAAACAACGCTATTAAGCATCTGTAGGGACTAAATCGACAAGTTGCCAGCTAGTAATGAATAATGATGAATAATATCAAGGGACAATATTGATAATCATACAGTGCATTTGCAAGAGTTCAGCCATAAATTAGAGAAAAAAAAAGCATTAGAATCAAATGCAATACCTGTGTTGCACTGCTGGACTGCGATTTGTGTTGGCAGATTACGTGATAGACGAAATTTGCATGAAGGTTCCATCCCTTCGTTTTAACTACGTCACCGTAGTTGTTGAACCCATGGGTGGAGGTAGCTTCAGACTGAAGTTTATTTCCAGCCTCTCTCGAGATGGCCTTGCTTACTGCGCCGACAGACAAATCCAATCTAGGATTTGTAGTGTTAACAATGGCAGTAGTCTAACCAGAACAAGAGGGGGTTGAATGGAGACATGGGTCATTTCATGTTAAATCAGATACTTTGAGGCTCGACCAACACGGATTTGAATACAACTCAGTGTGCCTAGTTTCAGTGGCGAGGTAGAACCCCAGAACTGCAGTTGTGTGAATCTGGCAGCACTGAGCTTAATATTAAGACATAAACAGATTAAGACAGTCTTAATTAAGAGTGTAGGATACTACACGTTTATCCTTGATTATGTCAGTCATTTGAAGTCACAAAGTGTTGGCTTGGATGTTGTTTGAAAGCTTGAAGCACTAAAAATCACACAATCAAATTATACAAGCACTTAAAATTACACAATCACAAACACAATGTACACAAACATGAAACAATAGTTATCAGGGTATGAATTGATTGTAATGAACATGTTAACAATTGAAGAATACATACATATTAGGGGTGGTACGGTTCACAAAATTCACGGTTCGGTTCATATCACGGTGTCAAGGTCACGGTTTTCGGTTCTCTACGGTTCTTTTTTTTAGTTCATGATAAATGGTGTACTGGGAATATTAAACAATATTTATATAACTGCAGGTACAAAGTGATGATTTTGTTGGGCAGTACATGAATTGCGGTTTGCCACGGATTGCACGGTTCGGTTCGGTATGTGTGTGAATTGTACGGTTTCGGTTTTCGGTGCGGTTTGTGCCATCCCTAATACATATATATATATAATATATTATATAGCCAACATCTTGAGCTATGCCGCAATGTCATGAATAGTAGTAGGGGGAAATTAGATATAGTTGACTCATGTCAGGTGGGGTACTGTCTAACTTGTGCTAATACTGTAGAGCTCATTTCAACCATTGCGTCACATTATCTCATAAATGACTCAAGAGACAGTGACATTTCAGGTGTTGTTCATGACATTTCTAACTACTTTTACATAGTTTTTATATTTAATTTTGTTTGTGTGTTTTGTAGAGCCAGAAAAAAAGCTTTCAAACAACATAAAACCACTGCAAATTCAGTTCAGGGGTTCTGCCTTGCCACTAAAAAGGCAAACTAAGTTGTATCACGAAGTTGATGCCGGTCGGGCCCCAAAGTGTCTGATTTCGTGTAAAATGACCTACATACAAATGCAATTGCTCAGTCATAACAAAGGATATGCACATCTATTACAGGAGTAGTAGTTCAAATGTTTGAGAGGAAGTTAACAATACAATGCACTGGAATAAATGGAAATCAAATTAATCTTACATATAAACTACCGGTACTTACGTGTTGCTTTTCAATGTGTCCTTTGGTGACATGCAGAGTCACCTTGTTCATCACAGGGGATGTAGGTGAAGGTTTTGCTGGCATCGCAGCAGCTGCTCCTGAGTATGAGTTGGGCTGGGTAGGCCTATAACTTGAGTTAGAGGTCACAAAGACCTGCTTGCAGGCTCTGGTCATCTCAGACACGGAACGCTCATCATTGTTTACCAGATGGATTTCCCTGATGGCATTTCTTCCGTGTTCACTGTACTTCTTCAGTCTCTTTACAATGATGGTGGCACACCGGTCCAGGGGGAAATTAAAAAGGCCAGAGCTAATGGCTGGAATGGCAACTGACTTCAGATTTTCGCTCTCTGCTATCTTCAGGATGCTGTCGATAGCTTCATCCAAGTATTTTGAAGCTCCATCAATTTCCCTGTGGTCCGCACCCCTGCGCACATAAGGACCTACAGCATGGATAACATTCTTGCATGGCAGTTTTCCAGCCGATGTGACCACAGCTTGCCCTGTCCACACCTTTCCATTGTATTTTGTGATCCTGTCACTCTCTTGCTGAATAATTGGGCCCCCAGCTTTGACAAGGACAGCGGCAAGCCCCCCTGCATGTTGGAGATCCTCATTAGCAGCATTCACCACTGCATCCACTCTGTGTGTTGTGAGGTCATCTTTCCACACAGAGATCTTGAGGCCCGAGGGAAGAGTGATGACCCATCTTTCTTCAGGGGTGACTTTGGGCTTTTTAGCAGAGGTCGTATCCCACCTGTTGGCATTATTGATTCCGTGCAATATTGGAGTGCAGCCAAATTTACTAGTAACTGCTTTCACCAGGGCTTGTTCACATTGTCCCACGATGTCGACCTCTGTCCCTTGTAGCACAATGTCCATGGTGAAAAGCAGCTAAGAGAGGGGGGTTGGGGGGCACACAACACTTCATTAATATTTGGGTGTTACAGAATGTGTCTACGTTCCTACAGCCCAATGGTACCACAACCACAAAGGCTTAAAAAAACAAAAACAATTTTTTTTTTATTAAGGCTCAGTGGTTCCGCAGCCCAAAGGTTCCACCACTTCCACCCAAAAACCTTTCCCTAAAACCCAACCTCAGTGGAATCATGCCTAAACCCAAGTCAGCAACAAACACAACAATACACTCGCCTCCAAAAGAGTTGTCGCCTATCCATCTGTTTGGAATAACAGCTAATAACCTGACTTTCAATTAATCACTTGGCTTCAGAAGTCACTGATATGAAAGCTACAACCCTCCCGAATGAAAATGCATGCACAAAAATAAATTTCATGCACCAAAGACAGATTGACCCTTTATTGAACACAGACAGGGCAGATTTTCACAAGACAAAAGTTTTGTTGCCTATGGAACATAATGTGAAAATGAGCAGATAAGTCACTTCAAAACACTTCAAATACGCAGATTGGGTGTCATACTTAATCACTGAATCACTCTCACCTCTCCAGAAAATCGACTTTGGCCTTAGGTGTATGTTTAGGGTCATTGTAATCATGGAAAGCAACACAATGAAAATCAATGGAGTTCAATGAGAGATGGTGACATATTCGCTATTCGTAGAGCAATACATGTTTAACTTCATAATTTGATCAATGCAGGGATTAAAGCAAAAAAAAGTAATCTGACTGAACTTTTTTACCGGTTAGGCACCCGATCGAGTATCACTCCGTAACCCTACGAAAACCAATGTAGCCAGGCTCTGCCCTCATGACGAAACATACATGCAAGGAATGGTGCCAGAGCCAGCGGCGTAGGCAGACGGGGCAGTCGCCTAGAGCAGAATAGGCCTATGTCTTGAGGGCGCCAGTAATACCAAAAAGTGCCACAAAATCAGAACTTCAACCAACATAAATCTTTACAATTCACATGAACAATGAATATTCATTATACTGTACACTAAGTAGACCTATATAGACTCAGTATGAGTGTACCTGTAGGTACTAGATCAGATGTGCTCAATCAGATGTAGGCCTACAATGCTATGTTTACAGATGCCAATTTCTAAATACAAAAAAAGGAAAGAGGGCGGGCAGGCCTAGGCCGCTCACCAGATTGACTAGAACTGGCCGAGAATGGAGGGATAATGGATACTATATCAGACTGCAAAGATTGAACTGAAATTTGGGGCATGTTTTGGTTATTTCCTCTTATTTCTACCCATTGTTTATGAATTGTTCACAACATCATGCAGAATGGTTTCACAATGAATGCTGCTTCAAAATGGTAGCTGATCTCACAGAATTATTGACTTGGAATTGCAATGTGTTGATACAGTGAGTGATCCCATTACGGGGTTTTTTGTTGTAGTAGTAGGCTATATTTTGTCTTTCACATTAGAATGGGCAAACACTGTTCTGGTGAAAGCACTGGTGCGCATTGCTTGCAGTTGTATTTCTGACATTTAAAAAGCCCTGATCATAGCAATCAGAGGGAGAAAACTAGCTTTAATTATTTGTATGTTTTTCACCCTTCGGCCTTTTTCAGTATTCATCCTGTTACAAATAACTTGTTGACGTTTACAAACAGGGTGCGGTATGTCTACCTCTGTTTTCTACCGTTTTGAAAACTACTGGCTACTTTTTTGCTTCTCGATGTGCGGTGCCAAGCGTACGCTTACCATTGATTTAAAAAACGTCCCCGATTCTTCCTATGCGCACGTGTTCTACAAGCTGACAGGACGCAGCAGACACGACAGTCACAGACATACGTCTATCGTTTACAAAAGTAACACACTTTCCCAAGCTTGTCGCGCAGCTTTCCACTCGAATCAAGGCAAATCACCCACCCATCAGTCCTGAGTGCGCAGTGCGCAAATAGGCTAACTGAACTCAAACGAAACGCATAGTCCGAGAAGATGGGCACAGACGTTGAGCCACTCAAAAACAAGCGCACACACAACTGTTGCTGCTGCACACTATTCCAGTTAGCAGAAATAGCGTCACACAGTAACCAGCCTTGAAAGTGAAACAAACGTCGAAACGGCATTTATCGACCATGAGTCCACCCATCAGAACACTGCTTCCCAGAACAAGACGTGGCATAAATTGGCTCTGCCAGGGATAGCCTATCCGTGACCCAAATGCAACCCATTTTTAACATATTTCTTGAATATATATATCGGCAACAACAAAGTTAATCTGCTATGAGTACAGATGAGACTGTGAATTATCCGTTGTCAAAAAGACAACTAGCTCTACACGCAGCCAGTCAAACGCGCTAAACTTTGAGGATGAAACGCATGGTAGGCTATCCTAGTTAGCTGCCATAGTCGTCCCATTGGGGCTATGAATAATGCTAGTAAGAGTCACAACGCTTAAAAGGCAAACCCTTCATGAAAAGGACATCATACGCAGTCGAAGTAAACTATTCATTTTTTTTCTAAATATCTGCCACGGCAGGTGCAATGATATGGAAACGTCACTGCACTTTATACATTGTATTACAATTATTTTCTTTTCTGCCATCAGCAAAAATTTTGGCTATTTATTTTTTTAATCTCTCGCGTTGCGCTGCCACAGAATTGTTGACCGCTTGTGTACTTTTTTTTGGAACACGGAAGAACAGGGGATGACCCAAAACTAGGCTACTGATGAGTGAATGTTGTATCACACCGCCAATGGTGGAGTGTATAGCCTAACTACATCCGTAGGCCTACACCAAACACACCTCTCGTCCCCTTCTCATGACCAGGAGTGCTTTCGAATTGAGTTGTAAAGTAAAAATTGTAAATTAATTGACATAAATTATACGGACGGAAATCCGTCCAAACGAAAATCCAGTTGACGGAATTCCGTCGTAGCGACGGAAAACTTTAATCCCTGCCAATGACAAAAGCCCTCAACCACCTGCAGCATGCATGCAGCTCCTCATAAGAGCTGTATCTGTACCATGTTTCACTTTATGCACCATTTCTCTTTTTTCATATTCTTTATCTCCAACACCATATAGTTCTGATGCTATCAGTTCTAAAATGGTTGATCTTGGGATCTTGATTTCAGAGTATGAGTCCCATTAGCCTTCATTTTTGTCAGAATTAGGCCTGACATACTCTTGGCTGGCTTTTTTGAGACAGGATAGTGGGAGAGACTTCTTTGGTGTTAAAGGTGAAGAATTTGGAAAAAATACATGGTGCCTAAAGTCAAACATGGGAGGGATACAGCTCTTATGTGGAGCTGCATGCATGCTGCTGGTGTGTGAGGGCTTTTATCATTGATTACATCATGAAGTTAAACATTTATTGCTCTACGAATAGCAAATATGTCACCATCTCTCATTGAACTCCATTGATTTTCATTGTGTTGCTTTCCATGATTACAATGACCCTAAACATACACCTAAGTCCAAAGTTGATTTTCTGGAGAGGTGTGAGTGAACCAGTGGTTAAGTATGACACCCGATCTGCGTATTTGAAGTGTTTTGAAGTGACTTATCTGCTCATTTTCACATTATGTTCAATAGGCGACAAAACTTTTGTCTTGTCAAAATCTGCCCTGTCTGTGTTCATTAAAGGGTCAATCTTTCTTTGGTGCATGAAATTTATTTTTGTACATACATTTTCATTCGAGAGGGTTGTAGCTTTCATATGAGTGACTTCTGAAGCCAAGTGATTAATTGAAAGTCAGGTTATTAGCTGTTATTCCAAACAGATGGGTAGGCGACAACTATTTTGGAGGCGAGTGTATACATGCCCAGACCACAATGTATATAACCATGCTCTAGTCTAGGCCTATAACAGTGGAGTAGAGTGGACTTCCAAACCCTGACCAACAGTGGCATCTAGCCGCCTAAACCTACGTCAGTAGCCTAGGCCTAAATACCAACAATAGATAATACAGCAAGATAGGCCTATGTGGCCTGTTAATATAAAAGTCTTTGTGATGTGTGGGAGCAATGGGCTGTGGAAACATATGACCCACAGAATAGCTAATTTCTCCAACAATCACATCTGGGTGCCACTTACACATACAATTTCACATGAATGTCATTCACACGTCAAAGACTATCCTATCGTAGACAATTTTCTGTCGGACAAGATTTCGAAGTCTTACCTGCAGAGAAGGTCTGGCGACACGTATCGGGAGCTGGAATCGAAAGCAAAAAAATAAGCACAAAACAAGTCAACTACTTCCTTGCTTGACGACAACGGCAACGCTTGTTTTTTCTCTTAACATAACTCATTGAACATCTAACACGCCAAACTAGTCTTTTATCAAGGTTCCAAAGACCTAAACTCTGTCTGGGATACTTTCTCAGCAGGACGTCGCGTACACCTAGCCCACAGTTTACACTTTCATGTTCACAAATAGCCTGTAGGCTAGAACTACTACTCACCAACCACCAGCTTCAGAGAAATGGAAAGCGAAACTAGAGAGACTAGAGAGGCAAGGGCAAAAACAAACACAGATACTTCGCTTCAGTCATTTCCGGGGAAGACATGGACGAGAAATTCTCTTTCCCAGTGCTCGTGGAAGGCGAATGGAACCCTGCACTCCCTAACCTGAAGAACAAACTAACAATTTATTTCCAAAGCAAAAAATCGAACGGTGGCGATTGTCATGTGCAACACCATGTTTCCGATGGCCGAAAAGCTGTCGTGTGGTTCAAAACCGAAGACGGTAAAGTGAAGTTCTGTAATGGACACAATGATTGTCTACTCGTAGTGTTACTTCAATTATGCCAATGTCCTTTCTGTTCAATAGTGCGGCGAAGTGTTCTTACAAAGTCCCGACATTCGCTGAAGCTGGGTGAGAACAATCTGACGTTGACGGTACGCTTGACCCCGGTGACTAAAGCGGAGGGCGAGGAGGAGGTGAGAGAAAGTTTCAATGCACGTTGGGAGGAATGGCATGATCGTTTCATTTCATTCTTTGGTTACGCGATTATTGACCAAATTCTCTACGTTTTGTGAACAGGGAGTCGACTTGAGCTGCTCAGAAGTTGCAGGTGAGTGTTTGCCGATAGTAATGGTACTCCAGGGGGCAACACTGTGAGAGCTGCAAAGCGGTAGCTAGGCCATCAAGACGAAGCGAAGTGAGGGCAGGTGAGGTGACACCAGCCCAGCTCTATGAGTAAACTTTAAGACCTCTCACTTTTGCAATTGCAAACTTTCAAGCAGAGAATCTGAGGGCAATTGTGCGGGGATATCGCTCAACACGCCGTTTTACAACGTGGTTCTGATTCTTCCAATTAGTCTAGATGCATTTCTTTCAGTAGGCCTACAGCTAATTACCATAACATAAAATGTAAACATCAGTCGTTAGGCCAGCCAATGAAAGTTATATTTTATCAAAGGCTTCCTGTAATCCTCTTTAATCTATCGGATTTAATAAAATGTCGAGAAAAAAATTATCTGGCAGATAAATAACCAAGAGAGAAATCAATCACCACATGACCCCAATTAGCAGGCTAGCTGACTCCCCCCCCCCCCTTCTGATTAATATGCCTATATTTTTCTATTCCTCTAAGTGAATTATATCATTGTTTGTTATGGACAACTTTAATTATTTATTTAGAACATAGTCTGAAATTATATCCTGAATTGTTGGACTTACTGAGTGAGGTGGTCTCATCTGGTTATAGACAGTAGCAGGAGAGATGGAGGGTCATTCGAATTTGAGACCTCTGAGATGCTGGTAATACCTAGATTGTGTAGGCCTATCATCATTGCCAGAAATCTAGAAAAGATATAGACCATGGAGCAACAAGGTCTGCAATAATATAAGTTGTCTGCAGAGGAAATGCATATTAAGAGAGGCTGCCAACATGGCCAGATCTAGGGAATGGTTAGAGAAGGGATTGGAAACTCCCAAGGAAGTACACTGGCATGTTGATAAGAGTAAATCAATCAATCAATTAATAAAAAGAAACATCAACCCATCTAAACAAGTGTTGGAAGGACGCCTAGTTGTTGGCCGAGGAGGTAGGGTAGCATGTCAAGAGGCCTGCTTACTGTACACTGACCTGTAGGTTACCTTAGGCGTTGCTTAGGTTTGCCTTTCTTTTCTTTTCTTTTTATTTTAGCCTGATGCTGCTTACGCTGTTTGACCTGCGCCTGGAGCGGCACAGCATTCAGGCTCTTGATTTGAGTTTTTTTACTTAAAAATGTGGGTATGTTAGAGATGAATGAACACATTCTAATGCAAGGTAGCTCTAGGATTTTACTCGAACATTCTACAGTTCCCATAGAAGTCTGTGTTCAAAATCTCGCTAAGTCCTTATGACATCATAATGAGAACTCAACATTTTGGCAAAATTCTTATAACATATTTATAATGGTACTCCTCAAAGGGTTAAATGCAACTTATTTATGTGCTTCAGAGACTGAGATATTTAGGTTTGAATAGGCAGAGGGCACCTTTTCCCAAAATGGGCTTAGGCATTCAACCAAGCCTTAGGGTTAAATAAATTAATCATGGCACATTGATTTGAGTTATTCCGACCCCTCATAGTCATGGGTCGTGTGTGTGTGTGTGTGTGTGTGTGTGTGTGTGTGTGTGTGTGTGTGTGTGTGTGTGTGTGTGTGTGTGTGTGTGTGTGTGTGTGTGTGTGCGCGTGTGCGCGTGTTATGAATTCATTTTTCGCTTTATTTGACCTGCTGCTTGCTCCGCTGTTTTGACATCAGTTTTGGTATGTGAGCTAATGATTGGGGACAATCATTGAGAGTAAATAGAATGGAGGCCAAAATTCTATTTCATTGTTGAAGCCAAGTTGGAGCCAAGGTTGGACCCAAAAAGACCAAAAAATGGCCAAATCCCATTCATTCCTATGAGAGACATAAAACCCTATATCTCCCTTAAATGCCACTCCAGGGGGATCATTTTTCGCTCAACTAGTAGGTCCCCTTGCTCTCCAACTTACCAGGGTGGTGATTTTTTGTGGTGATGTTTTATTTTAGAGAGATATTAAAAGTTAAATTGACCAATGAGCATCAGAACATGGTTCGATTGACAGTTAGAAGTCTTGTTGTTGTCCAATCAGCACCTGCGTTTGGCGTTGCTAAGGTGGAATGTAAGTTGGAATGTTCCCAAATCTGGCTTCAAAGCGTTGAATGGCAAATAGCGTTGATTTGGCGTCCATTCTATTTACTGTCAATGGGGCCAATGGAGCCAGCCCAACAGCAGAGATGTCAAACATCCAGTGTGGGTATTCCACGAACATTGTCAAGTGATAACCTGGCTTAGTTAACCTACAGGAAGTGGTAATCCTCATAAAAGATGACCCGCAGTGTCATTTAGTTCAGGGGTTCCCAACCTTTTCCTGCTTGGGGCTCACTTGAAATTTTCACACATGTTCGGGCCGGGGCCCACCTCCGACCCAATTAACAATAAAATTCAAATAAATCAACAGCAATGCACACAAAATATATATTTTTGTTTTTAGAAAATGATTTCGGTCCACAGTTTGCGTATCACTGATTTGGTTGTAAAAAAATGAGGAATCAGGCTCTTCTATTAGATGATTTACCACAACCTCAAGGTGACTGTTACCTGGGTTACCACTGAGCCAGCTTCTTGGAATACTGCCCCAGTTCAGAAGTAAAAATCCTGCCACAGTTTACTCCTAACACAGGACTTCACTGAGTAACTGGTCTACCTGTCTTCAGTGTTCATTATGTTCAGCTTATTCAGAGTGGTTTGGTGGGGCAGGCATGGCCTAATGTAGCCTCGCGAGCCATCCTACGTACTTCCGCCAAAGGATTGGCTCCACTACTGTAGTCTGGCCGTGCTTCTCTGTGGAGTGCCCCCCCAGAAAACAGCCAATAATCGAATACGCCCCCCACGTGGGGGCGAAAGGGGGAGGACGCTCGTGACAATGACGTACACATCTGCGCCAGAGCCATTGGTCTGCGCTATGTTGTTGAGTAACTGCCAGCGATTGGGTGAGAGGTGTCCAATAATTTCAAATCATAACTGAGTGCAAACTTCCTGCTTCCTACAATCGCTTCAGAGCAAACAAATGCCAGACCATAAATACGAAATGAAATGGTAGTATTGTGGGATGGTCAGGACCAGGCTAGGCCGAATGGCTTAGGAGATGGAATTTATATCCTAGGGTTGCAGGTTTGAATGCCACCCTTCCACTCCCTACCTCACTCCACAGCTGAGATGCCCTTGAGCAAGGCACCTAACCCCATATTGCTCCAGGGATTGTAACTAATTTCCAACACCATGTACTTAAAAATAGCTGTAAGTTATTTTGGATAAAAGTGTCAAGAAAGAGTAATGTCATGTATTGGTGGAACAGATTTCCGGCTGGGTTTTTACTTTCCAATGCTGGGATTGACAATGTTTACAATGAATGGACAGAATCATTTTAGTACAATCACAATAATCATATGGTGAGAAACAATCAAATGAGGTTTTGGCACTGTTTGTCCCCTATGTTGCAGAAGGCTAATCATATTAATCTGTCTGCATGTTTGTAAAAGAGGCCATATTGTACAAAACACTTTTTTTTCTCATGTTTTGCATTGTCATTTGGGCAAGTACTGCTCAAACATTACAAATACATAGAAAAATAAATCAAAGAGAAAACGTATAACAGAAAAAGCGTATATAATATGGCCCCTTTAAGGTAAAACCTTTTGTTTGCAACACTCAGTTTTTATTGTTAAACATGCACAGACACCCAGCATAAGAGGAAAGACGCCGCCAACACGCTTGCCATGTTAGGCCCTAAAAGAAGACGAGGCATAGGTCAGTAAGATACAGCATTTGACAGTTTAATATTTAACATTTGTCAGTTTTCATTTCAGAGGGAGAAGGGCATGTTTCGGAATGTGTAGTTTTTAATGACAGATAAGTTAGACCAGCTATTACAAGCTACAGTATGATGATAGTTTAAAGCATGGTCAGCACAGCACTGTAAAATACCTGATTTACTGATTGGCTTGCTGCATGTACTGATTCATAAAAAGACTGAAATGTGTAATAGCATTCAAACATCACCTTCCCTTGTGTGAGTGAGGAGTTTGTTGTACGTTTTTTTTTCATGCAAACAGATGGAGATGAGGCATCTCCTAGGCATAACTGTGTAATGCCTGAAGAGAAGATGGAAGTAGAGTGTAAAGAAGAGAAGGAGGAGGAAGAGGAAGACAAGGAAAAAGAGGTGAAGAAGGAGGAGGAAGAAAAGGAAAAAGAGGTGAAGAAGGAGGAGGAAGAGGAAGAAAAGGAAAAGGAGGTGAAGAAGGAGCCCCCTGAGTACTCCCCGTCTGTGGCTGCTGTGCTGGGGAACGTGGTGGGCCTGAACCAGGAGTTTCTGGAGATGCTGGTGGAGAACGTCCTCAAAGGCCCTGTCCCCTCACCCTTCAGTGTGGAGACACTACACGAGATCAGCTCTGCTGTTGTGACCTTTGAGAAGGCAGAAGGTGTGTTTGTGTGTGTTTTTGTGTGTGAGAGAGAGTTTGTGTTTTGGATGGGATGGTGGTTGTCTCACTTCGTATCTTTTTTAGAGATGGTATGTGTTTATGTAATTTTCCCAAATGTATGTTCTGATCTCAAATGTATGTGCACGTCACAGATGCACAGCGTTTTGTGGACTTATGTCCAAGGAATGGCATGTTCCGCTTGAAGAACATCTCCTCCAGGCTGCTTGAGGTGACCACTAAAGTCCGAGCTGAAGACCTCATCGAAGACATAACGTCTGATCATCTGCAGCTGTATTTCGGAAGAGAAGGTGTCTTGCAGGGAGAGGTGGAGATGCAGGAGGAGGACCAAACGGCCATCATCTCGTTTACTGAGTCCAGTGGTAAGATTTATTATTATTAATAGCAATGGAATTATGGTAGGGATTAAGCCGTATATAATGTACTTCAGTGGTTCCCAAACTTTTCCCCCTGCGCACCCCCTTGTACATTTCATCGTGATTCGCGCACCCCCTAAGCAAATATTTTGGTGTGCTGATGGCCACTCAAATATGGATTCACTGCGCATTCACTGCACATTATGCACAGTTATAAGGGAAATCCTGTTTTCCAAAAGTCAAGGAGTTAAACTACACTTCAGATGGACCCTTCCAGCATACAATTCACCATATAATTAAAAACTACCTGTTCATTAATGCTGGATAAAAACTCACATATCCACCTTTGCTCTATTTAGCTCGCGCACCCCCTTATGGCAGGCCGCGCACCCCCAGGGGTGCACGCACCACAGTTTGGGAAACCCTGATGTACTTAATTAAAACCATGTTTAATTCATCTTCCTGTGTGTGTGTGCGTGCGTGCGTGTGTGTTTTCATTTTTGTCTCTGAGATGGTGAAAGATCATTTTTTTCGGTGTTTTCTAATCCAAGTTAGTTTGGGAAGTTCAAAGAAAATAATAGTAAAACAATAATAATGATAATAATAATAATAAAAATTATTGTATCTTCACAGCTGTGTCCAGGGTCATCAAAAGACAGCATGTTATTTCAGATCACCCTTTCAAAGTCTTTCCATATTTCGAGTCATTGGGCACGGCTTTATACGGGAAAGAAAAACCATGGAAGTTACCAGATGCCTTCACAGAGGATATCGATCCTCTTTTGCACAAGTGTCTGCAAGACAATCCTGAGTGTAGCACACTGGTCGACAGGGAAATGGCCACACTTTTCTCTAAGGTTGACCTTTGCATTATGCCCGCAAGGATCAGCCCCTTACCCTCTCTGTTGGAGCAGAAAAAAATGTCAGCCAAGGTGATTCGTTCCTGGCGAGACAACGCTTCTGCCAAATTCAAAGACATGCTGTCAAAGTTCAAGTGTCTGCCTTTGCGAGTGCCAGTGGTTGCTTGGGCGGAATGTGAGGCTGCGATTCGAGACGCCATTCAGCAGAGGGCTCTGTCACTGGTTGTGGACCAGTCTCAGGGAAAGATGACTGTGACAGGCCTCTCTGAGAGTGTCGACAGCCTTGGTGACTTGAAGGTGACTGTTGAGGAAATCATCAAGGCAGTTGAGAGGAAGGTGGGCAGCCGAGAGGAAGAGGTGAAGGTGGCAGCCTCGATATATCACCTCCTTGAACACGCAGGCTTGGGTCAAAAAATCAAGATTGAGATCCCAGAGCTGAAGTTCCGCTACAACAAATCGAACCAAAGTGTTGCGTTTTATGGACTGCAAGAAGAGATTTTGTTGGCGAAAGCACACATCTTCGAGGAAATGCTGTCTCTCTCCAGGAGCGGGCAGCTAAATATTGAGGACAGCGTCATAGAATTCTTGTCTGGCGGTGACCAGGAGGAGTTGAACCAGCAGCTCTTCATGTCAGAGGGTGTCAGTGCAGCCTTGGAAATTCACGGTGGCGTGCTGAATCTCGTGGCCAAGACGGCAGAGACCATCAAGGCTGCAGAGGGGCAACTGCAGAAGCTTTTGAACCACAGATGCATCGAGATAGAAGACCTTAACATACTGGCGATGAGCGAGTGGAATCAGTTAGTGGATGGGTTGCTAATAGCAGTCAATCAGTCCGGAAGGAGAGTTAGTGTTGACACCGACGGCACAATAGTTGTGATCTCTGGATTTGTGAAAGAAGTGGATGCGGTGCAGAAAGATCTACAGAACTTTGTGCACGACAACTCCTCCGTCACCAGAACCGTGACCGGCCGGAGGATCATCGTGAAATTTGTGCGCGAGCAGAAGGGGGCCGTGTGGCAGGAGCTGATCAAAGACGACCTCAAGATCGATTTCCAGGACGATTCGGTGTCGCTGTGCGGCCCCAGAGTCCGTGCCATGGAGTGCCAGCAGGCCATTGAGGACTTGATCTCCTCCATCCACCACGACGTCTTGAGGATGGCCAAACCGGGAGCCAAGAAGTCCTTCAAGGACAAGGAGACCCTCTACGTGAGCACAGCAGCCAGCAAGTGGGGTTGCCTAGTGCAGCTGGAGGATGAGGTGCACGCTGCCTCGGCAACCGCCTCCACCTCAGCAGATGAGCACAAACCTGACTTCCGCCTGCAAACTCCTGATGGCGTGGACATAGCCGTGTTCAAGGCAGACATGTGCTCGTTCAGAGCGGACGCCATTGTCAACGCAGCCAACGAGGGGCTTCAGCACGACGGGGGACTCGCAGGAGCTCTCCTTGCTGCCGCAGGTCCTCAGTTCCAGGCAGCGTCCAATCACGTCATTTCCCAGAGAGGGCAGGTGGCCACAGGGGACGTGGTCGTCACGACAGCCGGTGGGCGTCTGCGGTGCGAACACGTCATCCACGCCGTGGGGCCCAGATTCAGGAGGGACAACTCTCAAAAGTCAATCGGCCTGCTGAAGAGGGCGATCAAAGGGTGCCTGAGGGAAGCTGAGAGCCTGAAGGTCCACTCCATTGCCATCCCCGCCATAAGCTCAGGCTCGTTCGGATTCCCGCTGGACGTCTGCTCCGAGACCATCGTAGGGGCGATCAAGGAGCACTGTGAAGACATGTACGGTGATGGCTTGCTGAAGAAAATACACTTGGTCAACAAGGACGACGCCACTGTCCGGGCAATGGAAATTGCTGTTAAAAAGGTTTTTGGCAGAGATTTGCAAAACAAGCCACAGTCTGGAGGCCAGGCAGGCATGATGCAAAACCAAACACAGAGTCAAGGCCAAGCCCAAGGTCAAAGAATTCTTCCAACTGGCAGCAGCACACAGAGCGTGCAGACAAAAGAGGGACTGATCATCACACTCTTGAAAGGGAACATTCAGGACACCACAGTAAGTTGATGATCCAAATATTCAACCCATTTAACATTTCTGTTTATTAATGTGTATGTTACAGTACATGTGTTGAGAATCTTGAAGATCTTTCTTCATATCCTTTTTCTTTTATTTATATTTTTTAGACTGATGTAGTAGTGAACACGGTTGGGCCTGGGTTGCGCCTTGATCAAGGGGCGGTGTCCAATGCCCTCTTCCAAGCTGCGGGACCCGAGCTTCAGAATCTGGTTGATCAACAGGCAGCTCCACCTGCTAATGAAGGTGCTGTGCTCTTTACTGAGGGCTGCAACCTAAAATGCAAGAGGGTGTTCCACACTGTCGCCCCCCAGTGGGATGGAGGAAAAGGCCACGCACAGAGGGTAGGTCTGATCTAATACCTGAGCTCTTTGATTTTTCGATGCAGATGAATAATGGAAATACAGGGCTCCAGACTAACTTTTTGCACTGGTTGCACTGGTGCGCCTAAAATTTTTATTTAGGCGCACCAGCACAAAATTTAGGTGCACCCAAATGTTCACCCCATAACACACACACACGCACGCACGCACGCACCCCAGCTTTATAAAAATAATAATAATAGGCTAATAAAAAAGCAATAGGCCTAATAATATAATAATACAAATAATAATAGTAATAATAATAATAATAATAATAATATTTAATGAAATTATTATTATTTTAAAAGACCTGGAGTCTTCCATGTGCTAGAGGCTAGTCTTCCAAATGTGCTCCTCAAAAGACATGACACTGACAGTAGGCTACATAACTACCACATCCTGGCTACAAGTAGGCCTAAGCTTTAATTTTCAGCACTAAGTCTACACACAAGCACAGAAATGGATGGATGGATGGATGGATAGATAGATGGATACCGGTAGATAGCCTAGATATTTTTTCAAACCCTGTTAAAAATGTCATGATTTTTAAAATCATTAGACACTAATAGCCTATGTTTACAGGTGAATTGGGTTTTGTATTTCCCCATTTTTGAGCGCTCTCCCTCTGCATGATGATTGGGTATCTTAGCACGCGCTATGATGAATGGTTGTGGTATCTTAGCAAGCGCTATGAACAGACACGAGAGCACAATTCCGTGCGCGCTTCCCCACCTCTCTCTCTCGTGCTGTCCCAAGGTGCATGCACGATGGCTCGCCGGCAGATATTCAGTTTGGAGTCGCTATCAAAAAAACTCTTACTGAAGTCCCGAGAGACAAGCCTGTCACCTGTTGTTTGGTCAGCTCTGCACGCGGTTGAAACTGACCATTGTGTTTACAGGAATCCGAGGTGAATTGGGTTTTGTATTTCGCCATTTTTGAGTGCTCTCGCTCTGCATGATGATTGTGGTATCTTAGCACGACGACAGGACAGCACAATTTTGTGCGCTCTCTCCCTCTCTCTCTCTCTCTCTCTCTCTCTCTCTCTCTCGTGCTGTCGCAATGTGAATGAACGATGCCTTGCCGACAGATAGGCAGTTTGGAGTCGCTATCAAATAACTCTCATAGAAGTCCCGACAGCGTGTCACCTGATGAATGGCCAGCTCTGCACGCGGCTGAAGCGGACCATTATTATCCGCGCACCCGTCTGCGTTTATGTGATCAGTGGCCGATGTTTAATAGCTATATCCTCAAGCCATCTCGTTTTTTCCCGTGATTGTAACCCTCTCGTCCGTTTCATAACTCCCCTGGTTGAGATCACAAACTTGCGAGCACACGTGAACTCGGATAGTTTAGCGAAGTCGAACATTTTATTCTGAAACGTCGGGCTGCCTGTCAGCGAGAGGAAGGGGGAGAAAGATAGTTCAGCGGAGTTGAATGACGCATTGACACGTTTTATTGTGTGATGGGCCAGTTACTGTAGGCCTGCAGAATGACTATTCATTTTATGTCCAGTAAAACGGGTGTTTAGCATTGTCAATTAATTTTGTTCTACTGATGGCTGGTCGCACCGGTGCGCCTAAAAATATTTTTTAGGCGCACTATGGAAAAAAATGGGCGCATGTGCGACCAAATTGGTCGCACTCTGGAGCCCTGAAATAATTAGTAAGTTAATTGTTGATTAATCATATGGAACAAGTTCAGAAGCTCTTTGCTGTGTAAAATTCTTGTGCTGTATCTGGGGCCTCAGACCAATCACTCGATGCACTTCAACAGTTGCTGTAACATAGTGACTTGCACAGTTCCCATTAAGGCCGTGACTCACGTGTAGCGTCACAATTATGCAGGTCTTGAGCTGCATTGTGGACGACTGTCTGAATGAGGCAGAGAGGTGTGGGCTGAGGAGCCTGACCTTCCCCGCCATCGGCACAGGAAACCTGGGCTTCCCCCCGGTTGAGGTGGCCCGTCTCATGCTGGACGACGTCCTCAACTTTAGCCAGAAGAAGGGATCGAACAGCGTACAAGAGGTGGTTTTCACTCTGCACCCTAGCGATGCCAGAACAACACAGGTAAGCAGCACACAGTCAGCATTTTTTTATATCACAGATGGACTACCACAATGGTCTAAGCTTTTGTATGTGTCTTTTACAGGCCTTTACAGATGAATTCAACCAGAAATTCTCAATTCAGGCGGCACCTGGCCACCAAAGCAGAGGTACAGCAGATGCTTTACCTGACACAAGAAAGGGTATAATATAATTAAGTACAATTATTATTAGTCCTAATTTCTTATTTTTTCTTTTTCTTTTCCTTTCTTTACTCTACATGTACTTGTTCTCAACTCTCATTAAAATCAGCTTAAAAACAGCTTACGGTAGCTTAGAACGTATCAGTCCCATTTAAATTTTAACTGCATATCTTTCCTGTAGAGTAAATGATTGAGAATAATATAATATTATTCTCCAAAATCTCTGTTTATCACAAGCCCCACCGAAATCACAGTAGCCTATCGAGTGGTCTTCGGTTTAACTGTTTGTTTTGTGGTTAATGGTACCTTCTTCTATTCCATGATTAGCTCTTAGCTGGCGCAACTTACTTACTGTATGTCTTTTGCCAGGTCCATTCTCCAAGGTCACGTGCCCAAGCTCCGGACTGTGTCGGACCACTGTTGGACAAGTCGAGATTGAAGTTGAAACGGGGGACATCACTAAAGAGGACGCTGATGTTATTGTGAACTCTACTAATGATACTTTTAACCTCAACTCAGGTAGGGAATCTGGGGTAATCCCTTGACATTTCCTTTTGGACGACTGCATGCTGCCTTCATTGATTTTGTGTCAGAGAATGTGAGAAATCGACAACATAAAAACACGTTTCCTGGTCTAAACAGGTGTCTCCAAAGCGATTCTGACTGCTGCTGGTCCAAATGTGATAGCTGAGTGCCAACAACATGGTGAGTAACCTTCAGAGGTGCCAAGGTTCAGAAATTAACAAGGTCGGCAGGATCCAACCATGCTATGAATCGGGTGATTGAAATGAGCACTCAAGACAGACCAGGTTATCAGTGAGGGCCTTTTCAGTGTGGCAGGGTTTACTCACTGAACCTAGGACTGATATCTGGCAACCTATTTCTGAACATATTCAGGATATTCTACCTGAGCCAAAGGCGTAATCCTATCGCATCTTGTAAGCTTCAATTGAAAATAGTCATTATGATGGTGTGTTTTTGGCAGGAAACAAACCAGGTGCAACAATGATTATGACCCAGCCTGGTAATCTGAAATGCAAGAAGATTCTTCACCTGAAAGGCCAGACGCAGCCCAACTTGATCCAGAAGAGTGTTAGCGATGCTCTCTTGTTGTGCATTCAGAACAACATGAAGTCAGTCTCCTTTCCTGCTCTTGGCACAGGTAGGAGGGTCAGAGATTCAAAAAACATGGGGACTTGGTTTGTCTGTATACTGTATCTGTCAAATTCAAACACGTGATTCCCTCCTTGTCCACATGGCTTGTGTTTCTGCTTTTGTTTAATCATTGATAATGGTAAAAGTGAAGTGTTACACACATGGACAGGTTTTGATCAGATCCATACATTGTGTCAATTGCTTTGTTTATTACCTGCATTTGTATTTTTGGAGTTGTGCATTATTTGTTGTACTATGTAGTGTATTGTACTGTACTGTGTATTTTGTATTATGCAGGTCAGGGCAATGTGGCTGCTGGGGTGGTGGCAGACGCCATGTTGGACGCGGTGATAGACGTGGTGGGAAAGATGCCAGGGTCTTCGCTAGAGCTGGTCCGCATAGTGATCTTCCAAGCCCCCATGCTGCCCGAGTTCCACAAGAGCATGCAGAGACGAGAGGGGTTAGGGCCGGGGGCGAAGCCGGGCGTGGTGTCCTGGGTCATGTGTAAGTCGTCCTGCATGCCTCTATTTCAAGTAGTGCCATCACACATGTTCAGATTGTTAGCAAAATATTGAGTTCTCTCTATCATGTCACAAGCACTTTGCGGGACTTTTAATACAAAGTTCTATGGGTGCTGTTGTATAATTTTCAAATAAAATTGCTGAAGAACTGGGGAAATCCTAGAGATAATGCCTGAATGTTTCTACGTATTTAGGGGATGTTTTGTTAGAGATAGTGGACATGGGGGCTTTGGTGCACAGTAGAAGAAATCAATTCACATTTTAGGTGGTTAAGTAGTCATGACACAGAGGTTTGTTGGAATATGCCATTGATCATGGAGCTCAATGACATGCTTGTTTGTTTATTTATAAATTCATTTCTTTTTTTTTCAATTGCAAGCAGCAACATGGTGTCTTGTGGTTTGGTATGGAGTGCAACATTATGATATACTGCATAAAAAGATTAAAACAAAATGGCATCATACTGTGTCCAATGAATTAAAACTGCACCATCTGTTGTCACAGCGAGCCTGAAATCCCTCTTCACCGGAGGCCAGGACAAAGATGGCAAATCTTCAAGAGGCCAAAGAGGAGTCGTGGCCATCCAGTGCAAGGTGCTGGACCCCGCCTTCTTCCACATCTGCGGCGAGTCACGGGACAGCGTGGAACGCTTCAAGCAGTGGCTGGACGACCAGATTACCAAGGACCAGTTCACAGACACCATCTCCGACGAGATGCTCCTCAGCCTGGCCCCCGCTGACCTCAAGAGGATACAGGACCTACAGGTCAGGACTAAACTTAATGTACACTAGAGTGCCCTACAACACGGCTTCCCAAACTTAACCATGCCAAGGCCCCCCATATACCGGTAGATTCCAGACAAGGCCCCCCTGGTATGGGCTGTGCCACACTATTTTTTTTTTTGTGCACCTGGTTTAACAACTTGATGAAATTGGTGCATTTCTAAAACCATTCAAGTACTACAGAAAGCATAATGCATATAAACATTGTAAAGAAGAAAATGATTCCACTGGGAGTGTTTAGCTTGCCCTTGGTTTATTTTAGATATTTAAGTTATTTAATGTATTCATTTATTGAGTTGATTTTACAATACTTTTCCTGCCAACCTGCTGCGGCCCCCCTGGCATCCCCTCGTGGCCCCCCGAGGGGTCCCCGGTCCCCACGTTGAAAACCACTGCCCTACAAAGACAAAGTTCAGTAAAGAAAAAGACTTTCAAAGTATTGCTGAAGGGGATGTTATGAAGACCATTTTCAGTCTAAACTCAGTTTTGAAAAAAAATGTTGTTACTGCACTTTAACTAGGGAGGGCAGTGTAGCACTTTCTTTTTTCAATTTCACCAGGGTAGTCACTTTGAGGCTGTTGCCTCTTTTTCAAGTGAGCCCTGGAGAGAACGCTAGACACAATGTAAAATATATACATACAACAACATAGTGGAAAGGTGAAATATAGTAATTTAAAACAGATTAGACATGTGAGAGCTTCTGACATGGTTACTGAGAGAAAATGTACGTAAATGAGACACCACACAATATGGACATACCAAGACCCTTTCAAAAGACATCATTGATTGAACTAAGTATTATACTTCTATAAAACATTGTTGGAAATGATGACACATGAAATAAAGTAAAATAACATTTAAAGGAAAAGGGAAGAGGGCATTTATTACCATTTGGGACTGAAATATGTTAACTGAATTTGCAGGAGAAGCACGACGTGAAGATCAGTTTGCACGAGCAGGACATGACAGGTGCAGGAGGTGACGACGCCACCACCCTCAACATTGAGGGGCTCAGCAGAGACGTGCTGGTGGCCTCCAGGGAGGTGTGTGGGATTTCAGACCTCACATGGACTAAACCAGTGACTCCGGATGAACTGAAGGCGTGGGAATGCAGGCTTTACTGGGGCTGGGTGGGGTTCTGTGCTCTCTTGAAGAGTTACTGAAATTATTTTTGGTTGGTAGTTTCAAATCCCAACACAAAACAAAGTTGTTATCAGATTGGTTTCTTTTAAAGACTCTGACTTGATTTAAACGTATTCTTTATTAGTACCGGTACTCTTCTGCTTTTATCTTGCATTTTAAGCTTTTTATTCTCATTTCATCTGTTGTGCTTTTATTCTCTTATTCTTTGCAAAGCACATTGAGCTGCCTCTGTGTGAAATGCGCTATATAGCTGATGAACTCGCCTTGCCTCGCCACAGGTGCAGAGCATCCTGAAGAGGTGTAGGGAGCAGGAGAGCCTCAACAGGCAGATAGACCTCACCAGTAACCTGGTAGAGTGGCAGCACCAGGCCTCAGGCCAAGGCCAGTACCGGCCCTTCGACCCGCAGGACAACTTCAACCTGGAGCAGGCCAAGGAGGGCAGGCGAGCGTACGCGGACGTCACCATCGGGGGCCAGACGTGGAGGGTCCACCTGCCTGACGGGCCAGCCACGGACCGCCACGGGAATCAGATCAAGATCAAGAGGATCGATAGACTTGGAGGAGGTAATCATTTAAGTACACCTAGTACTACTAAAAGTAATAATACACTCAAAATGTAACACGCCATACCTCAGAGAAAGACAATGGCGATTTTATCTCAATTTTGGCACATTTTGGATTACTAATTCGCGCAATACCCTGCATTTGCTCCATGCTCATCTTAACACCAAAGAAGCTGCTAATAAAAATTTATTAAAGTGATGGAAGTTGGTATACTGCGATGCCTTTTGTCAGTACATATTTTCACTGTCAGTATCCTGTGAATGCTATTGCCCATAACCATAATGACCTCCACCCTGGTGATTTTCAAGGTGATGCCAATGTTCCAGACTACTGGGATGTCATGGCAACCAATACCCAGTGCCAGCTGTTTCCCCTGCAGCAAAAAACTCCAGAGTATGATGACGTTGAACAACGTTTCCGTGCCACTTGTCGCAACAAAATTTTGAAGGTACTGAAATCAGTGTTCACAATTTTCCAAATGACCATTTGCCATTGACCAGTGTAGATGGTACCAGTTTAGTGTACTATCATTCTATCATCTGCATCTACTGTATATTGATACACGTATGCTAATAGTATTTATATTGTGTATTTGGTCATAAAGATCGAGAGGGTACAAAACCCATACCTGTGGAGGAACTACAGTATCAAGAAACAACACATGGAAATGAAAAACGGCCACCAGAACAACGAAAGGAGACTGTTTCATGGGACAAGCCAACCAACTATAGACCACATCAACCACAACGGCTTTAACCGCAGCTATGCGGGTAAAAATGGTAAATGGATTTTTTTGTCCTTAACAGAAAAATAAACTGTCTTTTTGGTAACTTCATTGGGTTTGACGTGAGGCGGGGGAACTGGGGTTGTGCCCACTGACTTATATCATTGGTTGTGCTGGTCAAGCTTTGAGCTACGCAATACCATGGAATAAAATGTTAATTGCAAAATTTGACATGCAAGACCTCTTTCAGATGTTGCAGATGCTAACTTAGGTAAGTATCAGGAGTTGCTTCTGATAGTTTAGTTTTCAGTGTGAATTCAGCATGATTGGTCTGGGCTAAGCCATTCTTCTAACTTGCTAACAAATTTGGTTAATCCTGGCTGGCACAAAAAGCATTACAACTCTAAAATGGCCCATCCCTTCACCCAATTTAATGTTGAAGTTGGTATTTGTTTGACAAACCTTACCTGTGCAAGACCTCCACAACAGGTCACTACCCTGGCCCACTAATCCCAATGCATTGGCCCGATTGACCTTGATGTCAGCTACTTTAGTGTATGATTAACTAATGATTTTTTTTCTTTAAAAGTTTTAAAATCCTTTCACTCGTCAGTTGCTATTGTTGCTCCTAAATGACTCCCAGTCGAAGAGCCCCCGTTGAGCTGTAACTGTACGTGTACCCCACAAGTGATCTAAGCTACTGAAGCAACAGAAGTCTTTATTTATCTATTATGGGTCGGCGAATAATGCGACCAAGGCAAATTTCCCAGGAGCTTCTGTGGTTAAAAGTCAGCCAATATTATATCATGGTACAGTGTATGTAACGGAGGCTAACTAGCAGAGTTGGAGTGGAACGTTAGTAAACCTCCCTCCCTAAAGCCTCATACATTGTCGATGCTGTCGGGCTGGGGGACTGGTCCTTTAGTCTAACGGTATCGTACTGTGCCTCCCATTTCCGAACCGATATAGTTGACAAGGTCGCATTTTCGCAGCCCCGAGGGGGGCGAACAGGTGCAAGATGACCTCCGTCACATGTACAGTATCACAGAAGTGAGTACTACCCTCACATTTTTGCATATTTGTAAGCTTATCTTTTCATGGGACATCATTAAAGAAATTTCACTTGGACACAATGAATAGTAACTTGTGTACAACATAGCCATTTGAATTTGTTCAATTAAAAAAAAAAAATCACAGCCATTAATGTTTGAACATGTACCCACAACAAGGAGTACACCCCTGGTTAAAATGCTGTACAACAGATTGTCTGAGGAAGGGCTCGGTTGGCCCAAAACATTACAAAATTAAAGGGAAGGTCATCTGTGTGCTTTTCATCCTTGCCTCACATTCAACTTTTACATTTTTAGTCTGCACCTAGCTTAAATAGATGCATATGAGATTTGAGTGAAATCCTAGAGCGAGTATCATTTAGTAGTCACATTTCTATACATGTTGATATGTATGTTTCTTAAGGTGAAATTCAGCTTTCCAATGTTGACAGCATTCATGCAGCCCCAAACCATGCAAGTCCCACCAAACATGTTTGATTTTATAGATCAGAGACTTTTTTTGTTGTAAAATTCACTTGGTTGCCATCACACGTGCTTGTCACCATGTAAAGCGAATTTGTTTATCATGGTCTCATCGGGTATGAACAGACTTAAAGGGGTATGCCACTATTTTGGGGCTTAATACAGCTAAAATCGTTGGCCAGGGTTTATAAAGGTGGTAAAGTGTCTTATTTTTCATGTAAGCCATTGTCTTGCTTTAAGACAAGTTAAAAGAAGGAGCATGTCGCTAAGCTAGTGAAAGTCAATGGATCCGTGTAGCATTGTAGCATGCTACACGGATCCACTGACTTTCACTAGCTTAGCGACATATTCCCTCTTTTAACTTGTCTTAAAGCAAGACAACGCTTAACATGAAAAATAAGACACTTTACCACCTTTATAAACCCCAGTCAATGATTTTAACTGTATTAAGCCCCAAAATAGTGGCATACCCCTTTAAGGATATGGATCACTGGAACCACATTGTGAGACCAAAATAAACAAATCTGCTTTAGATGATGTCAAGCATGTGTGCTGGTAACAAAGTTAATTTCACAAAAAAATAAAGTGTCCCATCTGTTACGTCAAGCATGGTAGGGGAACTGACATGGTTTACTTTTGTGAGTACATGTTCAAAAAATAATTGCTGTATTCAGAGTTTTTTTTGAGTGAACAGCACATAGTAGTGGTTATACAAGTTTTACACAGGTTACTTTTCATCGTTTCAAAGTGAAATTTCTTTAATTTTGTCCTATGAAAAGATATACCACTCTGCAGAAATGTGAGGGGTGTACTCACTTCTGTGATACACTGTAATGAGCTATGATGCGGTTCGGTGAAGACCAATTGGAATGGTCATATCTCTGAATGTCCCAGGCTGACAAACCAGAGCTGTTTTATGATTAGCTAAATTGAACATGTTAATATCACATACATGGTGAATACTGAAAATTCATGGCGAAACTTCAACTCTGTCGGCTGTTCGTTAGCTTTGGTCGTTTCTGGTGTTTACGAACTGTACCTGCTCATGGACAACATAAGACCATATGAGGCTGCTGTTTACCTAGACATAAATACAATGGCTGCTTACCACTTCTGCAAATAGAGGTCATTTCTAGGTGGCCTTTTACTGAAAAAGATCACACACACCTATTAATAAATGTGTTTAGTGGTGTGCATTTTGTCTGCAACCAAATTACCCACCACCGGGGACAAAGTAATAAACTGATTTGAACTGATACCACAGTACGAATATCAGTCTTATAAAGCCACCATTCTTACTACCCAGGGATCTTTTTATCAACTGTCAAATTTAACCCTATGTGTGTACAATGGTGTGTACAATCAAGTTTTTATCTTAATCTCTTACAGCTGCTGCTATTGGTAATGGCACCTACTTCGCAGTGAATGCTCAGTACTCAGCATCCAACACCTACTCCGTGCCAGACGGGCGGCGCCAGAAGTACATGTACCTGTGCCAGGTGCTCACGGGCGACTTCACGACAGGACGGCCGGGGATGATTGTCCCCCCAGCCAAGAGCAACACCTCTGCAGACCTCTACGACACGGTGACGGACAACCCCCAAGCACCGTCCATGTTTGTTGTCTTCAATGACATTCAGGCATATCCCGAGTACCTCATCACTTTTCATTGAGGAAAGGCAAAGGGAATTGATTGCCTGGACTTGTGCCTTCTTGTTGTTGGCACCTGATCACTTTTCAGCGAGGAAGCCAAAGGAATTCTACATGTTTAAGTTACTGACAGGTTTACACGCTTGATTTGCACTTTTCTTGTATTTTAGTTGGTGTTTTAGTTTCATGTTTGAAGTTAAAGATATTTGAATGTCTGAGATGAGGGAAGAAGTGTCTGAGTTTTTCAGATTAGTGCCTTGAAATGGTTTGTGAGAAGATTTAACAGTAGTCTATTAGTGATAATCAGTTTTGGCTGTAGTCTTCAGCTGGTGTCTTCAGTTTACCTTAGCCCTTTAAAGGTGCTATTTGGTATTTAGCATGGCATGTTTGTAGCGATTTATTTCCAGAATGTATGCTGTCCATCCACAAATGCTATATGTTTCAGGTATATTTTACCACCACTATCAATGTCCATCATCACCTTGAAATTTACACTTACAGTACACCTTACTGTATTTTGGTCAGAATAGTAAATATTAGTTTACATTAATGAAAAAAAAAACCCGTTGTCAATGGGCAGCATACATTTTGAAAATAAACAACTAGAATGACATACTGTACCTTAATATCAGGAGGAATTCACCCTTGCCTTCTCTTAACACAGCCCAGGACCCGCTTGCCTTAAATTTCAAAAGCACAATAGCCAAAGAGAAGAATGTCTGCTACTGTATGATAGTACATCAAGTTAAAAACAACAAAAACGTGTGTACATATAAAATACTTTCTAAATATTATTCAAGGAAGGATAATGGTTATGTTTGTGCAACACCAATAATGTGCCTAACTTTTCCTTTCCTTCATGTGTAATAAAATGGTAAATAAATCCATAACATTACGCACCATATCAGTTGTAAGCAGTCTCTTTTTTTCACATCACAGAAATAGGCCAAACAAATTCACACACTGTGTTCTTTTTTATTCAAGGGCATCTGACCACCTGAGGTCAGAAGGGGTGTTTGTACTTTTACATATGTGATGCCTAAGCTAAAGGACATACAATTTAAGGTTTATTCACAAACTCCTCCTATTCTCAGAGAAAAATACCCGTCTGCCGTAATTGGAAGTTTTAGTGCAGTGAGTGCTCGTTAGCACTGATCAGTGGGTTAAAATGTCCCAGATAGGGAACGCTGTTTCTTAAAGTAGGGTTTTTTATGAAAAAGGTCAAACTTTTGCATTTATCTTTCTACATGTACTGTACAGGTTAGGTAAGAGAGCTATGACCATACACACATATAAAAAAAATACATATTCATTTTGACCTATACATGATACAATTCTCGCACATTCAATCCACATAGTGCTTTGAAACATCTTTTTTTTACAAACATACATTAATTAAATACACACATGCATACAAAAGCCTCCTGCTGTAAGTAAAAGAATCTCTCTTGAGAACATTTGCATAGTATTGTTGTGAGTGAAGTTAAACTCTTTTTGACCTCAAGACATCTAAAAAAAAAAAAAAAAAGTTCTTGCTCCACTTGTTTTGCCACTGTGTTTGGGAGGGTTCAACTCTTTGAAAGAGCCTCCTTTTTCTTTACCTATATGGTTTTCTTCAACTCTGGCAGGGTAAGTTCAAACCTGTGCATGAAAGGGGGGGGAAATCGAATAGTGAATGACCTGTCCACAATGCTAATATGAACAACTTATTGACACTTCTATGTAACTGGAGAATGTTGTCAGTCTACATACCACTCTGTGAAGCCCTTGACTAGGTCACGTCCAGTTAAGTCAATTATCACCTGAAAGCATCAAATCAGCTATTTAGAGAACATCTCTATCCTTTGTGTGCTATACGACCAATGACTACATAAAATTCTTCAAAACCGTCAAATGGAACAGAATAGAATTTCATCAAATGAAATACAATAGAATGTGTCCATTGCATACACCCTCATTGGTTACAACAGATGGCATACGTTGCTTACCATTCCGATCTCTTTCCGTTGTCGGAGGTGGAACATCCTGTTGTTCTTCACAGACACGTCCAGCTTCCTGGTATTGGCCTCCTCCAGTGATACGGAACACTCCAACCTACAGTGTGAAGAGTACTCATGTTACACTGTTATATTGTGAAGTGAAAGCCAAGTGAAGTGAAAGTGAAAGTCCATTGGTAAACTCCAACTCCCATTGTCATTGTGACACAGCATTCCACGGCACACAAGTGAACACTGTCTGCACACAACGAAATTGCATCTATGCCTCACTCGTGCAAGGGGGCAGCCCTCAATGGCGCCCCAAGGGAGCAGTGCGGTGGGACGGCACCATGCTCAGAGTACCTTAGTCATAGAGGAGTATGGGGGAGAGCACTAGTTAATTACTCCCCCCACCAACCTGGCTAGTCAGAAGTCGAACCGGCAACCTTTGGGCTACAAATCTGACGCCCTAATCACTTACCCATATTACATCAGACTAGTCAACAGTACTTGTATATCAATACCATAGCAGTCTTCTCTAGACAGGGGCGACTGGAGACGACTCCCTTTCAGCCCGAGACATGTAACATGTTTAACAGCTCATCACTTCTGTCTTTGTGATACGGTGCACTCCAAACAACAGCATGAGGAGTAGTCATGTGTTACTCAAGTGCATTGTCATGGACAAGCGATCATGCAGTTGGGCTTGTGGGCCTGTGGGTTGCCGGTTTAATTTCTGACAACAAGGTGAGTAGGGTGTAACCAGCTCTCTCCCGCCATCATCCTCCATGACTGAGTTACATGGTACCATTCCTATACACCACTTCATGACGCCTGTTGGGTTGCTGCCCCTTGCATGGGTGAGGCATAAAATGCAATACATTGGGTCCAACTCCATATCCGACCTCACGTCCTCTCCTTCGCTGACACCACGCCTCTGTGGAGAAAACAAAGTTCCCCTGCTGTAAGCCTTGGCACAACATTTGAGGGACTTTTCCTTCTTCAACATCCCGATTGCAAATGAAAAAATGACCTTTGAATTGTGTTTTGTGAGATATTGAATAAAACTTCTATCGTCAATGACAATGACTTCTTACCTCACATCTCAAAGCCATAAGCAAAAAGAGAGGACTGGAGGTAAGATATGAAGTTGGACCCATTGACTATGGGACTTTCCTGATAGGACTCCCACTTTGCTGACAATCTTCCACACTGACAATCTTCCCAGTTGACAATCTTCCCAGCCTTTAGTTTGCATCTCCCCCCTGGTGGACAAAGTGTGTAGAGCAGGTGTTACCTCTCATTGAAGGCAGGGTTGACTGTTCTCCTCTTGACCTGAGTCCGCATGCGGTGCCTCCATGTCTGGTCCGGCAGCAGGTAGACCCGCACGTACGAGTCGGTGCCATTCTCAGAGCAGGGGAACAGGTCCCTGCAAGGAGATTTGATGAATTGATTAACAGTATTATTCAGAACTTATGTTCCTTGTTTGGTTGTTTGTATCATTTCTTATGTACAGTGTACACTCTCCTTTCCCTTTCTACTTGACACACTGCAATGGTTGAATCATTGTGGCCTCGCCCTCTAGTTTCATTTCAAGTCTTGAGATTTCAAGTACGGAGGCCAAGAAGAACCGCACACCGACAAGCTCCCATTTTTTATACATTTATTGTAGTGGATTAAAATGGATTAAAAGGGAAATTAAACTACATTTTAACCCTTCACCGATTTTAACTTGGATGTACACGGTGAAATCTTGAGATTGAGCTGTCACTAGAGGCAGAACAGCTAAACTTACAAAAAAGTACTTTTGCCAGTGCCAGCAGCATCAGAAACATTATGTAACATTGAAATGGCTTTTTATCCAAAGCGACAGGCAAAATAAGGCACACTACAAGACTGCAGAACACAGAGTACAACATCAGGATTTTTATGGATTATAAAGTTGGAATTAACCAGGCTTGTGTGAAATTAAATTCAATTCAGGAAGTGAAATAACCACCCCCACAGGACATTGAATTGAATTTCAATTTCACAAAGCAGAATTGAAAATAATTGCAATTCATAGAAATTCACGCTAACCGCGTCAATGAGATTTATGTGTGTTTTCTTCCAAATAATAGGCACCACATACTAGGGCCCGACCGATATGGTTTTTTCAGGGCCGATACCGATATTTATGGAAATGGGAGGCAGATAACCGATATGTGCAACCGATATAGAAATATTGTTCATAATAAAATGTAATGAAATATTTATTATTATATATGCACATATATTTAGTTATAATAATGAACTCATTCTACTTCCTGTTTTTAAGTTCAATTAAAATTCATATTGTAATTCAAGAATTGAACCGTGCGGTGGGGTCATTCTCAACTCAATTCAGAATTTTGTACAACCCTGGTTTTATCTATGGTGACATACCTGCACGAGTTTACCAACATAACAAGTTTGTTCCTCAGTTTGGCATATTTTACTGTCATCTGGATATGTCCAAATCCCCCAGTGTGGTTCCGAAGGGCCCTTGAAAGGGACACAAATAAGAGCATAGAATCAAACCATTATGCACGTTATGAATTATATTATCACTATTACCACTTAAGAAAAAACACTGCCCTTATCTAATGTCTGTGTAGGGTGCACTGACTTTTAAACAGACACACATGCCTCACTATTAAGTCATTGCTATTTTCCTTTTCTTTTCTATATAAGGAAATTAATTCTCGTATACAATGTAAAATGAGATGTGAGAAAGATAACAGAATCTTGAATGGTGAAGAGTCACCAGAAACGTTGCACCACATGAGCAGGAAAACTTGCCTGTTAATTAGTCTGGCCAGCAGGTGGGATACATGTCTAACAAAAACAATGAAACAAATGCCAACATTCCAAACAAGCTGAAAAAGAAACTCAGAGCAACACTATTTGTTGTCATATATACATTCCTCTGGATGTGGGGGTTGTATACGAAATATCAAAAACAGCTACAGCCCAAACAGCTGAACATGAGGTCACTAAGAGTCCAAGTGGAAAACTAAAAATGATTCCATTCCCCAACCTGCACTACGTAAGATGATTTTTTTGGGAACAACCAAAGCGGATAACAACTTGCAGAGATACCTACTTTACTGTGTCAAAGCCACCTACGCAGGGAAAAACAGACTCCACCCTCAGATTCAAGTAATTAATGCCAATGCATCAAACAAGTCTGATACTTCCTAAACTGACGCATGCAACCAAAGGTGGACAAACTGGTCTGGTCTGGTCTGGTCTCTCTGCCAGGGCTCTTCACTCCAACCCAGTTGATACTGGTATCACTGATTAGCTTCTCTGCCTGGTGGAACATTTCAGCTGATTAGAATCAACTGGTTTGGTAAATTGGTGTGACCAAATATGCTAGAACTTTCTTTTATTTACTTACTGAGGTGCTGTTTCCATGTAGTTGGATATTTTTATATGTGGATATTTTTTTCTCCTGGTTGCATTGGTTTTGCATTGGCTTTGGCCTTCTGTTTCCACGTAGCAGATATTTAAAATCCAGGTATAAAAAGCAGGAGAAAAAAATATCCTGTTTAGGGGGCTGAAACGCATTTGTTACAATAGAGGATTTATTTTTATCCACATGTTGCATTTACACCTCAACAGGAGAAAAAAATACCCTGCTAAAAAAATATCCTGCTACGTGGAAACAGCACCTGAATCTTTACTTTGTCTTTACTTTGCATGAGGACACATCAGACTATATGGAATAAAGCTAATCCGTCAAACAAACTGAAACTTAATGAAATAACACATGCTAACGACGAAACCTGCTGAACAGCTCTGAATTTCCCTGTATGGTTCATACAGTTTCCCTATTCGATCATACTCGTATAGGGGTTCACTTTGTCACCCTCTTTGACCAATAAAACACTGCGAGGACTTAATATTGATGCCTTTTGAATGATCAAAAAGGAAAACTACATTGTGGCATATACTAGGCCATACAACAGACCTACTGTACAAAAGCCATGGCATTGGGACAATTCTTCTGCATGATGGAATCAATGACTAAACACCTAACAAGTTCAACTTGAACTGACACACTGACGCACTACAGTCTTGATTGACTCATGCTACAGAAACATGAATAGCCAACCATCTATTCCAGTTAGGACACCCCTTCTGCCACCCCTTCCTGCATTCACAGACAAAAGTCATATAGGCCTACCATACAGTAAATGCCACTACACACCAACAACTGAAACATGGTTGCCAGGCCAAGCCCTCCTTGTGACACAACACCTTCGGCGTTGCTTCTAGTCAGGCCAAGAGCAATGTAAATATCTCCAGAAAACTTGGGAACTCCACCTACGTTGTCGGACACCAGTCAACCAGTAGCAAACCTCGGGAGGTGGGTCAACCATGCCGTTTGGGAAATGTTAATTGTTATGCTCTTGGTCAGACCAAGTCTCGAAGATATTTGAAAGGCAATGATAATCAGGCTAGAAACATGCTACATCAGACACACACAATCACACAAATACTCACTACATTAACTGTCCAACGCAATACATACATGAATGTCACCAGTACAAACTTACATGCACTTGACTCATGCAACAGACACATGCATGCAATATGTGCACATCAACATGCACCCACACAACAGGCAAATGAGTGGGACCTGATCCATGCAACAGACGCATGCTTGCCACCAATACACACTAACAACATACAACTGACCCACACTACAGACAAACGAATTCCATCTGTCCGACACTACCAAGCAACTGACCCATGCAACAGACAAACGGATGTCACCTACTCTGGGTAGGGCAGCCCCCTGGCAAGGTCCATGGAATGAATGCTACTATGTAAAAAACAAACAAAAACACCCAAAAGTTCAACCTGGCGTTCAGGTAGAGTTGGATACCTATAGGCTGCACAGGTGCTTTGGGGTAGGGAAAACTCCATTGACAAAATAAAAAGTCCAAGGCACTCAGGGATATTGAAGGGAGAAGAAATGAAATAGATAGCCTTCATTAACTATGGCTAGTCATTAAACAAGTATTGTCAATTGCCAATTCATTTCATTCCTTCTCCCTTCGATACTACTCTTGAGTACCCAAGGGCCAAGGCGGGAGCTCAGTACACTGGATCAGTTACATTAAGTCAAGTCCTCTGCATAATACACTGAAAAGAATGGATTATTTACATTGTTCGCTGCACTGCAGTGTGTGGTGAAGCCAATTGCATTGATTATGGTGGAAAGTGATCGCTTCGTAGATACAGTAAAAGTCTTTGACTTAACAAATCCAGTGAAGCCCCAGCATTAAACTCAGACATATTAATGCCACACATACTAGACTATACAGTATGTTTTGCTGCTGTAATAAACAAAAGACACATGAATGGCCACCTACTCCGGGTAGGGCAGTCCCTGAGCCAGGTCCATGCGCGAGGAGGCGATGGAGTTCTCTGACAGCAGGCTGTGGGAGTCGTAGCGCCTCATGGAGGGCGAGGAGGGGGCTGTCTGAGGCCCGTCACTGGGCCATGCGGAGCCCCGCCGGTGGGGCGAGTACGCTGGGTAGAGCCCGTTGGGAGGAGGGCTGGAGCCTGGAGCTGTGGATGAGGATACGTGGCCCAGTCGGGTGGTCTGTGGCTGGGGTTGGAGAGGCGAATGTTGGGGGTGTTGCTGGCGTCCTGGAGGTGCTGGCTGGAGCTGTGTTGGAGGGGGCTGAGGCTGGGCTTGGGGTTCGGGGATGGGCTCTGGTTTTGGTTCTGCTTTCTCTAACTTCAGGAGCTGGGAAAGAGAGAGCAACATATTGAGGTGGTCATGCTGTGTTGTTGTAAAGCTAAATGTGGGATGCATGATGATTTATAATACTATCCAAACCCATGGGACTGTAACCAATACCCTGTGAAATAACTGTAAAGTAGCTTAAAGACTTTGGATAAAAACAATGTAGACCTATAAAATCCATGAATGAATGAATGAACATACAAATGACGGTTCGTGTGATGAAGTACAGTAGAGAAAAAAAACATCCACATCAGCCTCAAAAAATGTTGGGTGCAGGACTAGCAAAGTCACATGAAAAGTCTGCACACCACACTCCCGTTTCTCTTCATTTAATATGATGTTTCAGGCAACATGCCCTTCATCGGACAAGATGAAATGTGATGTAGTAACCATCAATAAGGTTGTGGCTGACTCTCAGTTTGGAGTCCTGACAGGGCAGCTCTACTCCCCTTCGAATCACTAGAATAACAACAAATGAATTAACCCATTTAAGCCTGATGCTGCATATACACAGCATAAACCCAGGCGCCTGGAGCTGCGTGGAGATGCTCTTGAGATTTGTTATTAAACATGTGAGTATGTTAGCGCTGAGTGAACACATTCTAATGCAAGATGAGGGTCCTTTTCCCAAAAAGGGCTTAGGCTGAATCCCCTTTGACTCTTTAGCCCTTTATCTTTCCCCTTCCCCTCTGTGTTGCACGTTCTCATGTAGGCTTAGTGCTGTCCCAATTCACGTTAAGGCAGAGGGATAGGGGTAAGGGGAAGGGCGTTCTACCCCTTCAAACTGAGATTTCCAGAGGCACATTTCAAACGGAGGGGTAAGACCAATATCCCTGAATGCATTGCGAAGACGCGGTATCCACAAAAGCACACCAGGGCAAGGGAAAGGTGTAGTGGTAGGGGTAGAAATTAAAATGGGATTCGGCCTTAGGCATTCAACAGATGTTTTTTTGCAGGTGCCTTAGTCCTACATGGGTTAATTCAATGAGCAACCAAGAAGACTGTGACACATGAAGTCTGTGTGCTGTGCTTATTACCCTGAGTGTGGCCTTCAGCTTGATGAGGCTGTTAGCTCCGGACCTTTCCAGCTGGAAGCGCTGATCCATGACTAGGTCCGAGGTGTTCATTAGCCGCGTCAGGGGCAGAGTCAGCGTGCCCAGCACAGACTTCTTATCAGGCTCCTTGACCTAAATGGAGAATGGCACCCATCTCATGCTCAACGAATCATCATGTTATGCAGATACTGTTTTGCGCATTACTGTATTTACATAGAATGCTGTACATTGGTTTCAATGAAAACTTAAGTTGTGAAAACTAAAGTTGAGGAAAGAAAATCATGTATACAATGTTATCATCAACATATCAAACCCATAGCCAAACCTCCACTAGGAAGCACAGGTAAAAATGGTGCATGCCTTTCCGAGAGAGATAAGAAAATAACTTTGTATGAATGTGGCTGATGATGATCAGATCTTATCTGAAGCCTTACCTGGACATTCAGCACTTGGTTATGCACATTGTGCACAAAGAATGTGAAACCCTCCTCCCATGTTGGGTCTTTGGATGCATACACGATCTGAGATCAGCACAAGATACATAGCATGTCAGCATGTATTAATTATACAAGTATCTATTCTACGCAATGAATTATGCATTTACAAAATATCATTCATTGATCATATCTGTATCAAAATTGATTCATACATATGTATTTGTTATCACCTCTTGTTACACAAAAAGTATATATTTGCATCTATTAATTATCACATTTAAATATATTCAAATACAATGTAAAATATACAGTAAATAGTAAAATGTACATCAATGTAAAGCCAACCTTGCTGTGCTGGGTCTGCTCGTCCACTGAGAATTCTACTAAGGAATTTGGATTGTTCTTCCTTCTTGTCAGCTGTTTGGGGGAAAAGAAAACATACCCGACTGTGACAACTCTGGAAATGTAGCAAGCAACTACCAGATTATGATGATACTTACTTTAGAGTCCATACTTTAACATCGTTTGAAATAAATGGACGAAACAAGTGACACAATTTGTATAAATAAAAATGTTTACAACTCATATGGTACATATGGCTGGCTCTAAGCCTGCCTCTGCACTTCTGTTTGATCATTGTCTCTCTACAGTGGTACCATACTCCGAGTTTCCTTCAACTCACATCATCGAGGATGTCTGTAAAGGTGATGATACACACAGCAAACGTTTGAGCAATGTTTCAGGACAACAATACAATAAGATATGCTCACTATTCATCAAGATAAATCTTTCATCTGGAAAAAATTGGATCAGCAACAGACAATCTTTTTTAAGATCATTCCATCAGAAGATGAGGAGCCAATCATCTTGTTGCCCGACAACATTGCTCAAAAAGTTGCCCTGACATTGTCTGGGCTACAGCGCATGACAAATTGCGTATGACATTAGTGATTGGACAAAGGCCAATCCAATAACATACAAAGTACAAATCAACACCTCCAGGAACGAAACCTTTGGAATTAACATCCAAACCCTCTGCACAAAATGTAGAATAGGACAAGGAGAAGGAGAAGGGATGGTCTCATCAAATACATCCCAGTGAGGGAGCTAATCAGTGCGAGTGTATTTTTCGTCTCGTTTTCCATTGGTGTGCCTGTTAATGGTACACAAGATAACTATTTTGGGAGGTGTGTGCACTTCATAGCCACAGCCACCCATATGTGTGTCACTCTGAAGCAGCAGACAGTGACGATCATGTGACTGCGAAGAGCAGAGGGAGAGCCCTAATAACAGGGGTGTAAATATGATAATATCTTCAGCCCAGGAATGTTCCAGTATGCCTGCAGACATTCCCCTCCTAAGCTGCTCTAAAGTTTGCATTCCAGCACGGTGAAATCAGGGGTGGTGGTGGAGAATCACACCTGCTCCAGGTTGGGTGAGGGGAGGAGCCTCTTCACTGAATGAAAAGCAGAGCAGACTTCCTGAAAGTGTTGTATTATGATCAGCCATGTCTGACTAATCAAGGAATAAATTGATATACAGTATGAGGTCATTAAGACTTCATTTAGTGAGTTGATTGAAAGAAAAAGATGTGTTGTTGTGAGCAGCCATAGTATGCAAAATTTGTACAAAGAAACTAATCTCTTCAAAACTACAGCACAAAGGGCAAGAGCATGGCTCTGAAGAAGGCACTTGATCGCAATGTGTCATCACATGAAAGGCTTTTAAATTGAATCCAGTCGTGTGCCTTTGGAAATCCTTGGCAATACTTAAACAACAGTAATCACTGACATTGAGTTTGACTATTTTTCTACAGTACAAAAGGCTTTATCGTAGCAACAGGCAACTTCAACCAGCAACAATGTTACATCAATCTGCCACAGACGCCTTCAACAAGCGCGCACACACACACACACACACACACACACACACACACACACACACACACACACACACACACACACACACACACACACACACACACACACACACACACACACACACACACACACACGTGGCCCAAACTGCATTGAAGTGACTTCAAAAGGCCACAACAGAGGGCCGGAGATGATATGCAAAGAGATGAAGAGACTCGTCATAGGTGAAGCGTGATATGAACAGTGCTTCATAGACGGCAATGTAATACTGTGGCCTCAGGTGACCCAACGGGAAATACCGGCTGGGCCACAGCAGACGCCGTTGACAAGGAAGGCTACATTACAGCCAGGGATACCTATCTCCGCAAACACTTTGTGTGTAGGCTGTCACGTCAACAATGTCACCATGACCACCACCATCGCTCAACATATCGCTTGGAATAGAGGATATGAATGTCACAATTTTGTAACAGGTGGCTTGTTATTGTTGTTGTATATATTATCTCTCGAATCAGATTGATGTACACTGTAAGACTTTTGTAACGTGACTTGTTGAACGTGACACATTTTAGACATCTTTTGAATTAGATGAATGTAAAACTTTTATATTATGTGACTTATTGAGTGACATGATTTATACTTCTTGAATTGGATTAATGTAACATTTTGTAACATACGACTAGTTGAATATGACTACATTTTTTTTAAAAATTAAATGAATGTAGTAACACTTTTTTTATCATGTGACTTGTTGATTATATAACACAATTTAGGAATCGCTTGAATTAGATGCATGTAATAACACTTATATCCTGTGACTTGTTGAGTGTGACAATTCAGTTACAGTATTCTTTGAATTGGATGAATGTAACAATATTGTAACATGTGGCGTAAATTTGAATCTTTTGAATTAGATTTATGTATCACTTTTGTAACATGACATGACAGATTCTCAACATATTTTTCATTAGGTGAACGTAACACTTGTAATGTGAGAAATTGGATATATCTTGAATTAGACTAATGGAGGCAACACATTTACTGTGATTGAATTAAGATATCTGTTGAATTAGTTTGATCTAATGACACACATGTAATTTGATGCAATTCAGAGGTCTTCTCCATTCACGTCAAAGTCTTTAAAGTGCTCCCTTGTTTCCGATGTGTATCTACCTAATTATATGGGCGTTGTGGTGCAGGTGATGTGGTGCCATTGTCTTACCCGGCCCTCCTTGCCGTGCTTTCCGTGCTTGTCACAATCGCTGAATTCACTGTGGTCTTTCTGTCTCAAACAGAGAATGTGTAAACAATGAGGATCCTATTCATAAAGCACTATAATCCTGACTACATTACAAGCTCAGAGTGGGCCACATCAGCACGCAAATGGACAGTAATGGAGGCTCTGATATGTGTTTGAGAAATCACCAGAGGGTGGGGGGAATCCAGAAAGCAGGTTGGGACAGCTGGGTATGTTAAGTCTGAGCATTTGGAAGATATCCAACTATAGAGATGTTATGACTCCATTTCCCCCGTGAAGCAAATGCATAATGCCTCTCTAATGGTTACTCTTCACAACGTGAACGTCCTCTTTTTGGAAGTCACTCTGAAAAAAAAGTCATCGCTAATGTAATGTAATGCATTAACATGAAATAGGACGTTTATCATTTTTTAGCTAGGTTAGTAAAAATCACTGACCCACTGATCACTAATTTGGAATAACTTCCTCGTCTGCTACACAGATAAAAAACCTGTGGGATTCAATGTGATACTCACAGGCAGGTTGGAAGCGTTGTCCAGGTAAACTGCAAGCATGGCACAAGCACAGCCTTTGGGTGTCTGAAAAGGAATGGCAGCAGTGGACATGTGGCGTCATGAGAGATGCAATACATCTCACAGGGCAAACTATGTCAAGAGCATGATGGATTGCTTAGTGTTCGCCAACTGCTTGGCGGTGGGAGCAATTTCACAGCACATAATCACCTTTGCCAGTAGGCCTGGGTCCGTCTGCAGTGACAGCCACTGCAACTCCAGATGCAGCTCGCCTGTCTTCGCATTGTCCAGTTTAAACCACTATTTAAAACGCAAAATAGAAAGTAATAAATATGAATTTTATTATAAGCTCCACTACTAGTACTAATAGTTGCTGTATTGGTAGTAGCACTGTATTAGCAGCAGTAATTCATTAATGTTACTACTATGCTATTACTAAACAAAGGCCAAACATTGAAATCATGGTAGACATTTCCTAAGTTCTCACCTCATCCATTTGCTTCTCTCTCTTCACTTCGCCAAAATCCAAACGAATGCTGGAAGTGTGTAACGCACATGTCCAAACAGAAACGACAAAGAATCATCATTTGCATGTCAAGAAACACACGGAGAATGGAAATCAATGACTAAAATCATTTTTGGAGTTAGGTTAGGTTAGGATACCGGTATGTTAGGTTTCAGAAAGTTAAAAAAGACATCTGGTGCTGATTATGCAAGATGCTTGGTTACCTTCCCAGGAAGTCATCCTTGTCTGTGTCCTCATCGAACAGATCTATCTCCAGCTCCTGTCCTGGGGCCTCATGGACCACAAACTACAAAAGACACATCACTATACAGTACATGTACAACACCATAGGCGCTATAAAACCACACACACAATATATACTACACAACCACTATACAACATAGAACAATGTCCCCGTACAAAAAACAAAACAAAAAAACATTCTGATTGACCAGATATGGAAACTATACTTGATTTAGTAAGAAGATAATGCACAGAATCTATTCTCGGAGGTGCAGAGAACCTGTATATAATGGTTGTGATGATAATGTATATCAGTATAATATAGTGCAATAACTGCACAACTATGATATTTCAGTATACCACTTTACATACCACCAACACCATATTTTAGAACGAACACACTTTTACTTTAAAATGCCAACAGACAGAAACTCAAGACCACAGGCCTACCTCATATGTTTCGTCCCAGCGTGGATTTAGGTTTTCCTTGATGGTCTTGCTCTTGTGGTGGGTGTTGCCGACCCGCAATATGGCGTAGGGATCTGACTTGCCCTTCTTCAGCCCCAACATGTAGGTGTCCTTGGCCATCAGATCTCTGGCCTCCAGAAGCCTGACCCGCACCACACCCTGCAGTACCAGGGGAATGATGGGGTGAGTAAAGGAAGAGACGGTGTGGAGAGGCACAAAGGTTAAGAGGAACCAAGAACATCTTTATGGTAAAGGGTCCTCAGAAGAATCGAAGGTCAGGCAATTACTATATAACACAGAGATTAACGAATCAATGACTGAGTCAAAGAGTGAATGAACGTGTCCATGAGTGAATGAGTGAGTGAATGAGTGTGTTAGTGAAGAATTGAGGGAGTTAATTGTTGAAGAAATGGGTGAACACCAAATCAATTAAGTGAAGTATTCAATGTAAAGGTGAGTGAGTGATAAATGAATAAGTAAATAAACTAATGTCTGAATGGATGAATGAATGAATCAATCAATGGTCAAACACAATTTCAAACTTCTGTACTAACCCTGTTACATAGATTTTTGACAATAACGTACACTTGACTTGAATGAATGAATGAATGAATGAATGAATGAATGAATGAATGAATGAATGACACACATACTCGTGGCAAAGGAAATCTCATTTGGTCCACTTTCACTTGGTCTATGAGTGGTATGCACATGCGGTTGGGCAGAATCATGAGAGAAGCGATGATGTCTAAAATAGCTGATTCAGAGAGGGAGCTGGAAACACAGCATAATGTTATGTAAGTAAAACACAGCTAAAGTTTTTGTCAAAGGGTTTCGTACAAACAGAAAACACAGGAAATTTAAAAAAAAATCTAACCTAAATGCAGAAGAGTCTAGGAGATTGGTAACTCCAGTCCAGTTAACCTGCAATGTCTGGAAAAACAGAGATGATTTAAAATATGCAGATACATGAAAAAAAATCCGCATGTGGTACATAGTTCAGATACATCACACATCTTGATCTCGTAATTGGTACTTACCGGGCGGCGGATGAAAAACATTGTGACTCCACCCACTAATGGGGCTTGGCCAATGAGAGGTTCTAGGATCACACGCAGCATTCCTTCCATCTGAAAAGGGCATACATGCCATCACTTTCATTTCTTAGAAAGGTATCAGAGTAATTAATTAACAACACATTTATTGTGAGCTCAGTAAAGATAGGTTCTCATAAGATTTACGGGTGTTATCCTTTATGGCATCATTATGGCACATACTGTGCAGTAAATTAACTTAACCTGGACAAACTGGATATATTAATTTCTTAAAAACAGGCACTATGAAATGCGATATGGTGAGAAGAGGTTATAATAGTAAGATTACTTTGCAATATTTCGTATGTCTACAGCCTTACCTGAAGGCCTTTCACACCTGCATCAATGCCAGCCTTCACATGTGCGTCAATGTCCACATCTCCGTCATATCTGTTAAACAATAATGTCAGTAAAATCTCAGTGTGTGAAAGCACACCACACCTTTGCAGATATAAACAGAAGTACAAATGTTTGTCATGATGTGAAATGATGTGAAAGGATAAGAGTAAAGTATGTATACTGCATGTCTTACACTATGTTGAGATCCAGAACAACCTCTCTCTCATCCACCTCATGTGTGTAAACCCTTGCTCCAGTGATCCTGGGAGGCTTCAAGACATAAAAATTACTAGTCTTCAGAAACCATACATCAATTTGTATTGCAACAACAAAATAGCCATAATCAGTATAAGAGTAAATAACGCTTTAGTAGCCTAGTGGTGTGGATCGGCACTGCCCTCACGATCCGATTCGATCACGATTCGGGAGGTAGTAGATCCGATTCTATTAGATCCAATCCGATTCGATTCAATTCTACAATGCATTACAATGCATTACATTTCTACTGAACGCAAAGCAAATGTTCAGCCATGATGAGGAAATACAAGTAGTCAGATACTGAGCAACAATTTATTGGCTGTTTTCTGTATCAGTCTGTATCAGTCTTGCAATGTTTTGAAGTGTTTTTATTTAATTTAACATTCATTTGCTCCCGAAATATCCATGGAAGTAATTGAAACTTAAAAAAATTGCCGGATTGATTCTGGAACTTGCCGGATCTGGATCTGGATCGTCCATGCCCCGGATCGATTCGGATCGCCGAATCGATCATTGTTGACACCACTAGTAGCAGCACACGTCAGGGTGGTGCATCCACAGCTAATGCCACTATTATATGGATTTCTAGTTTTTTGCTTTTAGTGGATTATCTAAAAGGCATACATTGCACATTAATGATCAATTACTAATTAGTGTATGAGAGATAGCTCTGGTTGTATCACCTGACGTCTGAGCTAAAAAAAAATCCATTACACAACACAGCATCTGCTTTTTTCATCCATGCTTCATTTGCCTTACCTTCTGACCAAAATGGACCTTGGTGAAGGCGAATGTTTTCAGATGTGGACTTGATGATCGAACGGTAGCCTGAATACTCTCTTTCAGAAGCTTCTCCATGTACATGCCAAAAAACGGCCATGCTTGCTGGAGAATCTGAATAAACAAAACATCTTTCAGCCTGAACCCTCTAAAAAGGTCTAAACAAAATGATATCCCCATTCACATGTACTGGAACGGCAGTTACCTTGTTAATCCAATGAGCCTTCTCAATGTCTGTAAAAGCAATCTACGTGGAGAGAGAGAGAGGGGGGGGGGTTATAAGCCGTTTTACATAAACACAAGGACCAACCTATAATGGACTTAAATTCTGACTTAAATACAGTATTTCTGACCAAAATGCGATGCATCTGAGCACCTGTGGCTGAGGTTGTATGCAATACGACAGTGCATCTGCTTTGCAAGTTTTAGTACCCAGTACATTTGCCTATGCTGCACCCAGAGCATGGCATGATTCACTCTCCCCTCCGATACCACAGTGCATTCATTCACATCCTTTACTCACACACTGATTATATGACACCTTTGTATGACATCTTTGTATTATATCTTTGTAGATGAATGTGGGAATGGATAGCAGTTACAGTATTGAGGTATCAGATTAGGTGTCAGATTCTTTACTTTTCAAGAAAGATTTGTTGGTTTTCTTTACGTCTTTGTTAGAGAATGTGACCAGAAACGAGTGGGGAGGACCTCAGGCCGGAATTGAACCCAGGTTGACTGTGCAATGGTACGACGTCTTGGCTCATTGAGCCAGTGCACCCCTAGGTGTCAGGATCTAAGGTACCTGTCCACAACCTAAAGACAAATAGGCATCCATACCCGGTTAGAGAGTTGGTCTTCCTATTATAAGGTTGCAGGTTTTAATCTCATTCCATCTATGGTTGAAGTGCCCTTGAGCAAGACATTCCCTCATTCTCCAGGGACTATAGACCCAGTCTGCACCTCTGGCCCGCCCATGAAACTGCATGTTTCTCCATCCAAATGCTCCCTCCAAATGCGGTGCCAAACACTGCCAGTCATTAGGCATATTGGTTAGCCACTACAAACAACGGGTGGAGCATACGGAGAGGAAAACAAGCAGTTTCATGGGCGGGCCCAGAGGTGCCGACTGGTAATGAATGCTCTGTATTTGAATAGTCAAGTTATTTTGATTAAAGTGTCAGCTACACTGTACCAGACTACAGGGCAAAACTACAAGGCCTACAAGGCACACATTGCAGTGTAGTGTTGGGTTCTGTTGAGATACTGCATACAGTCCCAATTCATTCCTTCCCAACAACTTCAGCCTGTCAGTATTCAAAATGACTGGTTGGCTGTTTACAAGCAAAGCATTCTGGAGTTTACTTTTTTGGATTGTCTGTCTGATTCTAATCGTACCACGCAGCATCCATCCCAGTAAGTGGGTCTACCCATACACTCGACACGGACAAGATAACTCATCACTCTAACCAGAATGCATTGCTTTCTCAGCCAGCCCACTTAGCCAACCAGTCATTTCAACCAAACCCATTGCCCAGAACTGAAATATGACAGCACTGTAAAACAGCCATTGCTTTGGCTTCAGTACAAGGGTGTGTCAGCCTCTTGTGAATGAGGAATAATGTGCAACACCAAACAAACTTCATAGAAGAGAGGCTGTTCAAGTACTGTGTGCTTTCTGCAAACTTCACACGCAGCCCTGTGAGGGGAACCTTTATGTTTCCCAAAACCCAGTGAACACTGCCTACTGACTTCCTTTCTTTGGTGACCAAGAAAGTAAAGGTTATTTTGCATGCTGACTTAAGTTCCCAAGCAACACAACAAGCCACACCCTGGTAGTTTCACACCAGTGGAATGTGAACTGGTAATATTCAGTGTATGAAATGGCCTGAATACGAGGAAAACAGACAAAGCAGAAATAGGTCAAAATATGTCTTTCCAGAAGTCTGGAACTGAGCATTTGAAAGTGCCGTGAGATTCATAACTTGAGACTGGAAATAGTGTAATTTCCAGGGGCCACTATTCTCATTTGTTTATTCTCACCCAAGGCGATACTGCCCCCTCTGCAGTATGAAAGACACACATAGGCTACTCGCATTGTTTGAAGGCCTAAGCACACCTAATGAAGTGAGGTTATGTCAACACATTTCCACCAAGCACTAGGACCTGTAAACACCTGATAGGGCCTTTGGAGAAAGTTTAGTGGGAACACAAAAGTCGGTCAACATCGACGTCTTACCCATGCAGGCAAAATGGTCTCATATTCTTTGTCTATCACCCGCCTCTCATTCTCCAAGAAGTTCACAGCGGTGTCCATTCGCACATCCTTCCACTTGCGGTTGTTCTTCCACATGATAAACAGCAACAGGGCCAGCAAAATCCAGCTGATGCTTAATCCAAGCCAGCCCATCAAGTAAATAGGGTAACAAACAAGGACTATTCTCCCCAGGTACATGAGAAACTCCATCAACATGCGATTTACATCCTTAACACTGAATTCACCAGTGCTCGACGTGGTGTCGTGTTCATGGGTATGAGCTGGTGGGTTGACGTCGCCTTGATGCATTCTTGCTGAAGTTGAGGCCCCGGGCCCCTGAGAACTTTGCTGGGAAGCCTGAGGACTGCTGTGTTGGTGTCCCGGAGGAACCGTGGAATCGACGTGTAACCTTCGTCGCATTTTGTAAACCTAGCAATCTCGTTAAATCACAGCAGCCTGCTCTGTAGCAAGTCTCTTTTCTCCGTATGCTCCATACCTCGTAAAATGTCAGCTTTAATGGAGGGAAAGAAGCGACTGGGTATCCCTGTCAAAATGACATGCGAGCTAACTTCCGCATTTACCTGCCCTGGCCCGTCTGATTTAGGCTACCTGACACCACCAAAAAGTAGGCACGCCCCAGAATACCACACCAACATCTTTCCAAAGACAGGAGCGACGCACACATTGCGTCGACCAGATTACCAGTCAAGTAGGCCTATTGCATCTTCCTCGGAGCATCACTTTCCGTCATAAAAACACTGTTCAACTTAAAGCAACCTTTCACAATTACTTTACACGTATATGTATGCAATTAGTTTTTAACTTTCTTACGGAAATGCAAAATAAACGCAGGCATCGCTGAAGTTGTTGAAGATAAAGTCAGACAATCAGATTGGATCAAACGCTCCTCTGGCTACTACTTCAGCATCTGATTGACTGTTTGTGAACACGCCCACAAAGCGGCTCTGGCTCTGGCTGTGGCTTCCCTGGTAACCGGTTGCCAAGATGTTTGACAACAAGCAGTTATCTTTGCTAGCTAGCATGGTGGCTAGTGTGTGTAGTTATGTAGAAGTATTTATTTATATTCGTCAAATTTAATGTGAAAATCAGTCTCTGAACTTGTCCAGTAACTCAAGGGAATATACTTGCATACTTCGAATAGAACAACTGCGTCGTTATGATTGAGCTTTGAGTGGTAAATTAATCTTTAGATGATTCAGTGGTCAATAGTTTCACAACATGGAAAGTGAGGTAAGTGAAATGTCTAGGTATCGATATCAAGTACGCCCTTTCGTCACACATATTGGCTACGTCTGTGAACATTCGCCTTCATAGACTGGGTGAACTGAAGGCTTTTCATTCGTCCCCACTGATGATAACTGTCAGACGGCAACTGTTTTGCAGAAATTGAAGACCACTTCCCAGGTGGATTCGAGCAGACTCTTGCCGCAGCTGCCACAGGTAACTATTAGATGCTACAAAGATGCCTACAAATGTTGTGGAAGATGCCACTATAGACTATTTGAGTCAGGCCTATTGTATTTCAGAAACTCATTAATCATGCATTGTCATCTTTTAAGATGCGCACCAAACCCCTGTGGCAAGAAACTGCCCCATCTTTTGTCCTGCACACACCCAACAGAGGGGATTTATATGGACTTACTTCAACCAAATACTCCAGTGAGTAGCCTACAATAGTCATGTGAAATAGTTTGTGGGTTAGGGACCTATACCTCCTATGCATCGTTATTTTTTACTGTTGTGGGTGTTATAATACAAGTTGTACCAACTCCCTACGGGGTCCCCTACGGGGTCAGCCCAATGTTCCCACGGCCCATTGGTCCCACAGCCCATTGGTCCCACATTGCTAAGACTTTTGCGTTTTTTCAAAATTAGGCCCAATGGTCCCACAGCCCATTGGTCCCACATCACTAAGATTTTTTAATTTAATTTTAGGTCCGTTGGTCCCACAGTCCATTGGTCCCACAGTCCATTGGTCCCACATCACAAACAGTTCAATGGGCTGTGGGACCAAAGGACCCACTAGTTTGACGCCCTCTCTGTACTTCACATGGTAATAAAACATTTCAAACAAGCGATTCAAGGTTAGTGTTAGGTTTAGGGTTAAGGTTAGGGTTAGGGTTAGGTTTAGGGTTAGGTTTAGGGTTAAGGTTAGGGTTAGGGTTAGGTTTAGGGTCGTATGACGTAAGCGGTAAGTACCGAGAGGGCGTCGAACTAGTGAGTCCCGTGGGACCAATGGGCCTAAAAATTCAAATAAAAAAGCAATGTGGGACCAATGGGCTGTGGGAACAATGGACTGTGGGACCAATGGGCTGTGGGACCAATGGGCCTAAATAATGAAAAAAAGTCTTAGTGACGTGGGA
>NC_085869.1:53777713-53810213 GCF_034702125.1 Engraulis encrasicolus
CAAGGTCAAGGTCACAAAAAGGTCAAAAACGTTTTTCTTTGCCAAGCACTATATGCCAGAAGAACGTGTGCATGCTGAATTGAATAAGAGGTCAAGACTGGGCCAAAAATGTAATATTACGATATTCCGGTCCGATTTAAATGAAACTAACACCAACATTTGGAGAATGTTATGCCCCACATTTTGAAGATGGCCAGAAAAAAATAAGTGGCGTAGGCGAAGGTTTGCGCTCTACCGAGTGCCCATTCTAGTTCCTTTTATTTTGCCTTTATTTATCTAAGGAAGGTCCCATTTTGGTGTAAAACCATGTGTCATTTCATGATCACCTTTTTCGTATCGTCACCAGTCCTCCATTCGGGCCTATGAGCACCCAGGTTTCGTCCTGCAGTTCATCCTGGAGAAGAACGCCATTGTGTTCGAGCCTGACTTCAGGGACTTTGAGCTCATCCTGCTGAATGTCTACGACACCATGCTGAAGGCCATTACTCTGGTGCCGCGCGTGGAGACCAAACTATACTCAGAATGGGTAATGCACTCTCTCTCTGTTGCTGTTGCTGTTGCTGTCGCTGTCGCTGTCACTATCGCTGTCTCTCTCTCTCTCTCTCTCTCTCTCTCTCTCTCTCTCTCTCTCTCTCTCTCTCTCTCTCTCTCCCTCTCTCATGCACAGAGACTCCTCTGTATATTGTGCTGTGCCTTTCCTGACGACTATTGTCTATACTCAGAATGGGTAGTATTCTCTCTCTCTCTCTCTCTCTCTCTCTCTCTCTCTCTCTCTCTCTCTCTCTCTCTCTCTCTCTCATGAACAGAGACTCCATCGCTTTACCTCTGTATATTGTGCTGTACCTTTCCTGATGACTATTGTCCATTTCCCCATTGCACGCATTCATAAAGTAGTGGGTGGGCCATTTTGTAAATTGCATTTCACGTTCAACAACTTTGAAAAGTGTTTGGTGATGTAAACTTTTAAACTGTCAATTATGTTTGATTATATCCCTTGAGCACAAATTGCAGTGCAGTGTTATTCATTGTGTGAGCAAATCTTTTGTATGCAATTATATGAGGCAAGTTATATTTTACATGGTAAAATATTTAACAAAGCCACAATAAAAGTGCCCCCTCACTTCTCTGCACACCATACACATCCATACCCATGCGCTTGCGCACGTATGTATGCACGCACACACGCACACAGGCACGCACACAAACACGCACGCACGCACGCACACACGCACGCACGCACACATAGTACACTCACACACAAAGAAATGTATTCCGCACTGTCTTCATGTCACATCTCCATGGCTTTTAATTCAGCCTCCGATTCTTTCTGTCGTCATCAGAAGCCTCTGCTCCTTTATTTCGGCCGTTCGTCTGTCAGTCTGTCGGTCTGTCTGTCGATCGGTCGGTTGGTCTGTCTGTCTGTCTATCTGTCTGTCTCTCCGTCAGTCTGTCTGTCTCTCTCTCTCTCCCTCTCTCAACACATGAATATAACTCCACCTCCCCATCTGCACCTCCTCCTCCAGCCCGGGACGGAGCGCGGTGGTAACCTGAAGCCGGCGGTGCTGGCCGAGGTCCTGGATGCGCAGAGGGAGCTGGTGCGGCGCGTGGTGCGGGAGGAGAGCGCCGGGCCCCTGGAGCATGTGCACCTGTACGACAAGTACATGCCCCTGGTGACGCAGCAGGCCGAGGAGGACGTGGAGCAGTTCCTCAAGGACGCGCACTCCTTCCCCGAGATGATGATGGAGGTCACGCGCTACCAGCAGATCGCCGACGAGATCCAGTACGAGTCCGTCAAGGTGCGGTAATACTATGGCTGCCTTTGCGATGGCCACTTTACGATTACTTTTTTATGACGTGTGTATGGATAAACTTCTTTTAAAAAGCTTTATTAACACTTACTAAATAATCTATTAACACATAGTAAATAATAAGTGGTGGTGGATGGGTTTAGGAAAATAATAATAATAATAATAATAATAATAAGGATGAGATTACACCACAAGATGTAGATGGCAAACACAAACAGTCAATTCTTGCTTTGCTGTACAGTCATAGTGTGTTTTTTATGTCTATTTTTATGTCTATTAGTATGTGTATATCCATATGTGAACTTTTAACACATAAAACAACACTCGCAAGCTCAGTCTCATTATCTATTCAACCACCATCACTCCCATCCATCATAAGCCATACAGTAGTGAAGAGTGATTTTTCCTGACCAAACCACCTGTTCTCCTTGACAGGTAGTGCGCCTGGGCATGTTCAAGGTGCACTGCACTGAGTTGATCCACGGCCTGGTGAAGCGCGCAGAGACGCTACGGCAGAAACTCATCAACCGCATGCTGGAGGAACACCAGGAGCTCAACACACAGTCAGTGTCTTTTTGATACTATATCTTCTTCTCTCTCTGCCTTTAATTCTTCTTCTTCTTCTTCTTTTTCTTTTTCTTCTTTTTCTTCTTCTTCTTCTTCTTCTTCTTCTTCTTCTTCTTCTTCTTCTTCTTCTTCCTTTTCTTCTTCTTTTTCTTCATCTTATCTCCATCTGTTCCATAAGCTTACTGAGACAGCAGAGTCAACACCCATGTTACGGTACAGACACTATATTGGCAAAAACAGCTGTAGCTAAAGTAAAGGCATGTCCAGAAGTACTCAAATCCTATACAATTAGATGCTATGAGACCCCCCATTAATACTCTCTCTCTCTCTCTCTCTCTCTCTCTCTCTCTCTCTCTCTCTCTCTCTCTCTCTCTCTCTCTCTCTCTGCAGGCTATGTCGCGAGTATGAGGTGGTAGCAGAGAAGGCACTGAGCACGCCCCCCAACACACAGGAGCTGATGGAGCTTAAAGTGAGTGAAAGAGACACGGGGCGCAGTCGGCAGCGCTGCATTGTCAGTCCTCATGAAACAGACCATTCGTTTTTTTAGTGTTTCACTGGAAATGACAAAGATTGATGAGAGCACTAGAGGCTAGAGTTGCTGAGTAGAGAAAAGACAAGAATAAAACATACAGCAGGGCCTTGGTTTTTTTCTGTCATGTTTTTTCTTCCATGTGAAATGAATTGGGCATGAACACGAAACAAATGCCTCAATGCATGCTGCTGTGCCCATCTCGTTTACTTCCTGGAACAGGAAGTAAAAACCCTGTCACAAATTTTTTTTTCTTTACCTCCGCAAATTCTTTCGCTTGCGTTGGTTTGCTTGTTTGCTTGTCTGTCAGCAGGATAACTCACCTTTGTGGAGTTGTTGGAAACTCTACAAAAACAAGGCAGAAAGACTTGAAAAAAATAATGCTGTCAAACAGCAAAGGTGATAAGGTTGTAAGTTATCTGGTTGTAAGTTATATCATAGGTTTAGGATTTCACAGTGTGTAGATGTTATGGCGTCAGTGAGATTTGACTGTTCACATGATGCCGATATCATCGGTTCACACATTTAATCGTATTAAAAGTGCCCAAGTAAACGCGGCTGTTGTTTTTGAGGAAGTGCGCTCAACTTAAGATTGTTTAAAGAAAAGGTCTTTGAATCAGGACGCTTGTTATACAAAAGCCACGCTCAACTACATTTCTTGTATTTATATATAAACAGATTATATTAGGTTGTCTAAAATGTCCATATAAATAAACCGATTTGAACGAGGAAACGGCCCATGTAAAGAGTTTGTTTAACCCCTTAACGCAGAGCCTATGTTATAAACCTTACTGTCACCAAAATTGTAATGGCTATGTCTTAATCTGTTACTTACAGTAAGGCTCTCAGTGCTGTCATAGCAATGTTGTTATGAATCATTGATGTGATATATGATGTAGTTGAGTATTTTCAGCAAATAGTGAATAGGCCTGCCATCGACCCCATCTTCAGTAAGAGGCTACAGAATTACATTTAATCTGCTATATATGGAAAAGTGGCCCAGTAAACATGGCTAATCATGTTAAGATAAAAAACACTATTTGAGGCTCTCCTTACTGCATGCATGTACAGTACACAGTGTTCAATAAAGGCTTTTTAACTTTAGTAAGGAGTGCCTCAACTAGTGTTTTGTTATTAAGTTTTTTTTTTTTTTGATGAGCACCCTTTTTTACTAATTGGATACAGGACCCAGTGAAGCATTCCCTTTTCTCTTTTTATGGCTAATGATGTGTTCAGGCGTACATGAAGAAGGCAGAGGAGCAGCTGATCCCGGGGCTGGAGGCCAAGCTGCTGGAGTCCAAGACGCGCCTGTGCTTCCTGGTGGACTACGTCACCTTCTCGCCCCTGGACATGCGCCTCAACCGCCAGCCCTTTCAGTGGCAGTCCCGCATGCCCTCCATCTTCGAGGAGCACCAGAAGATCATCGCCGAGAAAACAGAGCAGTACCAGGAAGGACTCAAGGTTAGAGCGGCAACCACGTGGCCCTTGAGGGCTTTTTTTTTTCATACTCGCTACCATCTGATAGCTATGCATTAAACAGTAGTAATGATAAAACCTTGCTCTCAGTACTTATACTAATATTACTAATATTATTAAATATAAATAATATAAATAAATAATTAATATAAATAATATTTGTCTGAATTACTGGTAGTAAGTTGTTGAGAGCAAGGCTTTATCATTATTACTGTTATTATTATTACTATTATTATTATTACTATTTACATTACATTACACTACATTGCATTTAGCAGACGCTTTATAACCAAAGCAACTTTCAAGAGAGGACATAATCATAGCCAACATCACTAGCAAATACAAAGGAAATATACAGAACAACAAGTGCAGATGCAAAGAACACACACACACACACACACACACACACACACACACACACACACACACACACACACACACACACACACACACACACACACACACACACACACACATTATTATTATTATATGCCGTTCAAAAAAAGGTTGAGAACCACTGCTATAGGTGTTCACTGATATGACTTGATTTTCTTTGGTGTAGATTGATGCATTGTGTTGATCTTATGTTTGTCCGCATATTTTCTTTTCAGGAACTGGCAGTTCGTAATGCTGGTTCCTTATATAGTGTTACGTGTTGCAGGCTACGTATGCAACTGTTATATATAATGCAATGGACTCACACTGTGTGTAGCTAATCTTGTGGTATTGTAGGCCTATATGCAAATGCAATATAATACATATGGAATTTTGTTACAATGAACATTATGTATATAGATACACTGTAACGAGCAGCACTGTATGTGCCATAAACATTCCCATATCTGTCTAATATTTTTGCCCCTCAGCACATGTTCATTATCGTCTATCTTTTTCCTTTTCTTTTTTTTTGCAGCTGCGATGCTCCAGGTTTGTGGAGGAGCTTGAGAGCTACTCCAAGCAGGTGGAGGAGTTTACTACGTTTGGGGATCTGGCCGAGCTCAACAGGTACCTGCGCAAGGCCCAGTCGCTCAACAGCAAGCTAGACATCGCAACGGAAAAGGTGAGGACTCTCTTGCAGGTGTATGTTTGGCTTTGTGTATCATGCTTGCGTTTATGTTTCATGCTTGCTATTATTTATTATGTTTGCCTCGCCATTCAGAAAAACAATGATGGTTGTGTAATTGCATATTTTGACTGCAGGTGGCAGCAAAGTCATTTGATTTCTTAACCAACTCTAAATGATTTTTGGATCACTGAAGAAGACTAAGGTGTTTTATGAGGGGCACAGAAATATATCGTCACAGCTGTTGCTGTGTCTTTGTGGAATACAAAGACGATCATATAGACTTATCCCTCAGAACGTTTTTTTTCATTTCTGTTTAAAATTTATTTTATTTTAATCATTTGTGCACTAATACTTACATTGTTATTTATTGTAGTTACCTTTTTCTGTCTTATCTGAGGTGTTATCTATTCTATTCTATTCTATTCAATTCTATTCTATTCTATTCTATTCTATTCTATTCTATTCTATTCTATTCTATCTCACAGGATGATAGTATTCAGTGCCTGATTTCAGACTTGACAGAGTTTGTTTGCAAGAATTAAATAGCCATTAGGTTTTTCTTCATTCAAAAAGTTAAGGCTCAGGATTTTCTTCTATCAGGCCTGTGTGCAATAATTTAAGTGGTTTAGTCTAATTTTCGGCTCATTTTAGTATTAACAATAAATATGTATTGTTTTTTTTTGTGCTTGCATGTCCGTGCCAGATCGAAGGCTTCAACATGGAGGAGGAGGCGTTCGGCTGGCCCATCTCCCAGTATCCCGAGCGCAAGAAGGTGCAGGAGCGGCTGCTGCCCTACCTGCGGCTGTACGAGACGGCCGAGGAGTTCCAGACGCGCCACAAGGACTGGGTGCACGGCCCGCTGTCGGCCGTCAACCCAGACAAGGTGGAGGGCGACGTGGGCAACTACTGGCGTGCGCTCTACAAGCTGGAGAAGGGCTTCCAGAGCTCGCCCAAGGCCCTGAACATCGCCATCCGCATCAAGGAGGACGTGGAGGCCTTCCGCGAGCACCTGCCCCTGGTGCAGGTGGGTTAAGTCAGGCTCAAACTATACAACTACCGGCCCGATTCTCGGATGAAAAAAAACATTATGGCAATAGGTGGAACGTTACCCCGCAGGACCATTGCAATCGATTGTTGTGCAAGATTTCTGCATCGTGTCCAACGTTCTAAGATAGAATTTTGCCGGTTCAAAGAGTCGCCGATTACAAATCGTAAATATCAAACACTGTTTGATATTTACAACTCGAAATAGAAAGTTGGCCATTGATCAGGGATAAGATTGACAGCTGCGATTCTCTTTATGTGGCGGCGCAACCCTATTGTTAGAGGCTGATCGCTGTGGGCCCAAAAGACCTCCTAAATCTTTCTGACACTTTTGGTGACTATGCTGCACAAAGAATAGACAATAGGTACAAAGAGATGGCCATCCCTGGACAGCGCAGAGCACTCATCATCTTCCTCCCTCTGTCCCACCAAAACAGGTGCTCTGCAACCCGGGCCTGCGCGACCGCCACTGGGAGAGCATGTCCGAGGTGGTGGGCTTCCCGCTCAAGCCCCTGGAAGAGGCGGCGGCCAACGTGGCCCACTTCCTGCCGCTGGGCCTGGAGGAGCACCTGGCCAGCTTCGAGCTGGTGAGCGAGGCGGCCTCCAAGGAGCACTCGCTGGAGAAGGCCATGGAGCGCATGGCGGGCGAGTGGGGCGACATCGAGTTCCTGCTGCTGCCCTACCGCGAGACCGGCACCTCCATCCTCTCCAGCGTGGACGAGATCCAGATGCTGCTGGACGACCACATCGTCAAGACGCAGACCATGCGCGGCTCGCCCTTCATCAAGCCCTTTGAGAAAGAGATACAGTGAGGAGCTAAATAGTTACATATGGTATACGTAGACAGACAGACAGGCAGATAGATAGATAGATAGATAGATAGATAGATAGATAGATAGATAGATAGATAGATAGATAGACGCAGACCATGTGCGGCTCGCCCTTCATCAAGCCCTTTGAGAACGAGATATGGTGAGGAGCTAAATTGTTACATATGGTATACGTAGACAGACAGACAGGCAGATAGATAGATAGATAGATAGATAGATAGATAGATAGATAGATAGATAGATAGATAGCGGGATGCTGGCCTCCCTACGCAAGGTGAGGTGGAGATAGATAGATAGATAGATAGATAGATAGATAGATAGATAGATAGATAGATAGATAGATAGATAGATAGATAGATAGATAGGCAGTTGATCTATCGATTGGCCACGTACCCGTCTCTGTGCACTTGGTCCAATGATTGGGAAGGCAAGCACATTAATCCATCCATCCAGCCATCCATACATCCATGCATTCGTCCACCAACGTTAATTTGTTAATTCGTTACATTGTTAATTAATTGTTCATCCATCCATCCATCCATTCACTCCTCCGTTGTTCCAGTGAGTGGGAGGGCAAGCTGCTGCTGCTGCAGGAGATCCTGGACGAGTGGCTGAAGGTGCAGTCCACCTGGCTGTATCTGGAGCCCATCTTCAGCTCGCCCGACATCATGGCCCAGATGCCCGAGGAGGGCCGCCGCTTCACCACCGTCGACAAGACCTGGAGGGAGACCATGAAGCAAGTCTCCCTGGTGAGGTTCAAATTATTGTACTAACATACTATTTAGGGCTGTAACGACGATACACTCATGATTCCGTTCGTATCACGATTTTTGATCTACGGTTCGATACACCCCATGATTTTATCTTTTAAATGAATTAATTAGCTTTTTTTCACATTTGCCAACATTATAAAATATTTCTGAATAAAAAAACATGATATTTGACAGGTAAAATAATAATGATGATGATTTGAAGCACTATCACATTATGTGATGTGGTTGTTCTGTGGGCTGAAGTGTAAGAGAACTTTAGAAGGGCGTATCACAATACTGCGTCCTTGCATTGCGGTACAGTATCGTGTTGCGATTTCTCGGTTCGATACACTATTGTGCCCTAATACTATTGCATTGCATTGCAGATTGAATTAGTTCAAGACTAGTCCCCAGAGCAATGTTTGGGTAAGAGGCCTGCTCGTAACAACAGCCAGTAAGGACAGCCATTTATTCCGTGAAGATTATACACTGTGCACTGACTGATACAGGAAGAAAATCTCTGATCCTCTGATCCCAAAAACCAACTCCTCAACCATTAACAGAGCACTGCCCCACTAAACGATCCTTATTATTATAGTTCATAACCATCAGTCAAAGCGATATCAAAGTAGTACACACGCAGAGCTCAGAGTGCCATGTGCATCAATAAAAGAGACAGATCGCCAGATAGATACTTGGTCACCCAGCCAGCCAGCCAGTCGTTTGCATAATAAAACAACCACAGCTTATTATGGCAGCAGCTGTCTTCAAGTAGCCACCTGGTGGTTTCCCTCCATCTCTGCAAGGAGTGTAGCATGGCGTGGCGTGGTGTTGTGTTGCGTTGCATGGCTAATGGAGGGCTGCGCTGTGCTGTGCTGGGGCAGTAGTAGTGGTTTTTGGCTGAGGCTGAGGCTCCTCATCATTTGTCATCAGTGTTAATTGCCCTCTTAATGAATCTGTAACTGTCAAAGCAGACGGGGCTGTCTCGTCTCGCTTCTCTTTTTTTCCAAAGAGGACGGAGAGAGAGGCATTCGATTTTTATGTGCCATTAGTGCACACACACAGGGAAGCCGACAGCGAGGAGTGCAAATGGGTTAGTTGTCCCGGGCCCAGGGAGAGAAGGGGGGGGGGGGGGGGTGTCCAGAATTGGGTCCCCATTGCATTATTGAGCATTGAGTGAGGGGGGTCTTTCAGATGACTTTGTCTCGGGCCCGGCCAAAGTTGTCTGCGCCGGCCCTGCACACATACATCGCCCGTGTGGTAAGACAATAGCCGCGGTGGTGGGGGTGATGATGGTGGTGTGGTGAGAGAGATCGTGTTATCGGCACACTAAAAGGTGAGGGCCCGAGTGGAGTGGAGTGGCGTGGAGTGGAGTGGAGTGCATGGAGATGGAGAAATGCGTGGCCAGATGGATGTTGCCATCCTTTTGTTTCAGGGGCACGTCAATATTCGGATGATATGGCCATGTCTGTGTTTCTGATCCGGACCCATTTGATACCAACACCAAAACTCCCACCACCACACAATGACATGCCAGCATGCCTAAACACGTGTGCCATGCACACACACACACATGCATGTACACACACACACACACACACACACACATGCATGTACACACACACACACACACACACACACACATGCATGTACACACACACACACACACACACACACACACACACACACACACACACACACACACACACACACACGCATGTACACACACACATAGAGAGAGAGAGAGAGAGAGAGAGAGAGAGAGAGAGAGAGAGAGAGAGAGAGAGAGAGAGAGAGAGAGAGAGAGAGAGAGAGAGAAAGGGGGGGGGGAGATAGAGTGATGATGATTCCAGCACAGAGTGCCTGTAGCTGTCCTGAAATGAGGTCTGATCGATCCATCCATCCTATTGAAAGAATACTTTAAAAAAAAAAGCAAAAGCAAAACAAAAGCAACAACCGGGGAAGGATTATGGATTTTGTCTGCATAAGAGCTGGCTCTGTGGAGACAGAAAGACAATGGGCCTGCCTGCCTGCCTGCCCGACTGCCTGGGAATACAAAGCAATGCACAGCTGCAGCGCGTGAGCAAGCATCTCAGTTTCGGTGACAGAGACAACGTGCAGACAGGCACATTGCGTAGACACATGTTTTTTCCTATCAATCAGGACCTCTTCTTCTCGTAAAATTACAGACTGAAACTATTACCGTACATATAAATAGGATATTAATGTGTCTATACTTTAGCCTAGTACAAAACCAGAGATACCCGCCCAGCCGCACTATTGGCCTGCATCTGAAGTATACACGTTTACACTGAAGTATAAACTACATAAAGTAAAAATATCAGAATCTGCTACAACACTCTTTGGTTAAAAAAATGTCCATGTAAGATTTTCTGGGAGACTATTACACTCAAATACTTCTTTCACCTGCTCCACAGACACAGACACAGACCGAGACACAGACACAGACACAGACCGAGACACAGACACAAAACAATAATAAAAAAAGGGTGTGTAGTAGTAGAGCAGCCCTCCTGAGTGCAGTGAAGGAGAGTGTTTGAGCTCGGAGGGAGGGAGGGAAAAGGGACCTAAAATCAGGCCATGGTGTGAGGGATTGCTCTGCTTGGCCCACAGAGAGGGGAAATGCTGCGCAAGAGTGTCTACTCTGTACCGTATTGGGTGGTTGCTTGCAGACACATCGCTTGTGCTTTGTTACACACTGACACTGGCCTGGATACAGTAGCAATAGTAGAGTACCGGTAGTTTCCGGGCTGTCAGACAGCTGCAGTTATGTCAGCCACCACAGGGTGGAGCTCTTCATCTGCGCTTGGCGTTTCACACAAGGGCCGGGGGAAGTGTGTGTGTTTGTGTGTGTGTGTGTGTGTGTGTGTGTGTGTGTGTGTGTGTGTGTGTGTGTGTGTGTGTGCGTGTATTTGTGTGTATTTGTGTGTGTGTGTCTGTGCGTGTCTGTGTGTGTGTGTGTCCTTCCCCTATCTTGATTAGCCTCGGCCAAAAACCTGACGTGTCCGTCGACCGTCTTCCGGTTGTCTTCGCCCTCTCGAAATTCATTATATGCTTAAAACAAAAGCCGCTGATGAAATAAGACGCGATATCTAAATTTGTATCACATTGTATTTTTAATTGCGTGTCTGTCTCATCTTCCCGATTTTCCCCCATCGCCTCCTTGTTTCCTTTTATTTTTGTTATTGAATGTGAAAGGGGGTTGACATGACAGATATGACTATCTCCTTTTTTTAATCTTCTCTTTCGTCTTTCGTGCCTCTTTCTGAGGGGCTTGATGCTTTTGGCAGGTGCCCCACTCCTGCTGAGAGCACAGCAGTGATTATTGAGCTGTCAGCTTGTTGCTGCTCTCTCAGAGGCCACGTGTAGCCAGACAGGGAGACAGGGCCAGGGCACCCCCTCTCTTTCCCTCTTCGCAATAAACAGCAACACTCTCTAGACCCCTCTCTCTCTCTCTCTCTCTCTCTCTCTCTCTCTCTCTCTCTCTCTCTCTCTCATATATAGTATAGACACACACACATGCACATCCATTTGAATCTCTCACTCTCTCTCTTACACACACACACACACACACACACGAAGACACACAGATATACTCACGTAGCACAGACACACACACACATATGCACTGACACACACACACACACACACACACACACACATACACACACACACACACACACACACACACACACACACACACACACACACACACACACACACACACACACACACACACACACACACACACACACACACACACACACACACACACACACACACACACACACACTGTCGCAGGTCCCCCTCCATCACACAGCCTCAGAGTCATTACCTCCATGACATAAACATGAGGCCCGGAGATGGAGCTGAGACAAGAGGGCTGATGGAGAGATCTGATGGAGGCAGACTGGCAGGCAGGCAAGCTGGGAGGGAGGTGGGCAGGCTGGGATGGAGGCAGGCAGGCAGGCTAGGAGGGAGGCAGGTGGGCAGGGAGGGAGGGAGGCAGACAATCAGGCAGTCAGACAGACAGATGGGCAGGCAGGGATTGAGGTAGGCAGACAGGGAGTGAGGCTGGCAGGCAGATGGGCAGACAGGCAGGCAGATGGACAGGCATGGAGGGAGGCAGACAGGTAGGGAGGGAAGGAGGGAGGCAGACAGGCAGTCAGACAGATGGGCAGGCAGGGAGGGAGGTAGGCAGACAGGGAATGAGGCTGGCAGGCAGATGGGCAGGCAGACGGGCAGACAGGCAGGCAGATGGGCAGGCAGGCAGGCAGGGAGAAAAGCAGCCATGTAGGGAGATAGGCAGGCAGGCAGGAAGGGAGGCAGGCAGACAGAGGGGCAGGCAGGCAGTCAGACAGACGGGCAGGCAGGGAGGGAGGCAGAGAGACCGGCAGGGAGGGAGGCAGGCAGACAGGCAGACAGGCAAGCAGGCATACAGGCAGGCGGGGATGGAGGCAGGCAGTGGGTACCACACAAAAGGGGGAAATGTCTCAGCACTGGTCACACCTGAGATGAGATCCATGTCAGCAGGTTTAATAACTTTCTGCCTGTAACCTGTACCAACTGTCCTCCCGCCAGATGGGATTTTTTTTCTCGTTTTGCACAACATAATGCTCAGAACGTTTCCTATTCTGAACGTTTTCATGGTGCATTTTCAAGGAGCCCTCTTAGCCTCCATTCTGTACCCACAATCAACACACACACACACACACACACACACACACACACACATGCGCACACGCACACGCACACGCACACGCACACTTAAATATTGATTTTTATTCTTTTTTTTGTGGGATGTGCATGTAAAGCCCTGGTCACTCAGTGTGAATGATCCAGGTGATCTAACTGTATCGCCATTATTGGCAGCTAGTACTGTACATGAATCAGCAGGTGGCTGTTTCTAATGCTGCTGTCTAACGTAATGCAATCACGAGGCAGCTGCCTGACACTGTCAATCACCTCTTCAAGCCTGTCTCTCTGTCTCTCTGTTTCTGTCTGTCTGTTGGTCTGTCTGTCTCTGTCTGTCTGTCTGTCTGTCTGCCTGTCTGTCTGTCTGTCTGTCTCTCTCTCTTTCTCTCAATGTCACACTTTTATTTTCATGTTCCCTCACATAATGCCTCCCTTAATACTTGCTTTTGGTCTTGTTCACTCCCTCATTCCCTCACTCCCTCATTCACGCACTCCCTCACTCCCTCACGCACGCACGCACGCACGCACTCCCTCACGCACGCACGCACTGTTTATATACATACACACGCAAGCACGTACGCACGGCACGCACGCACGCACGCACTCAATCACTCACTCACTCACTCACTCACTCACTCACTCACTCACTCACTCACTCACTCACTCACTCACTCACTCACTCACTCACTCACTCACTCACTCACTCACTCTTTTACTCTTTCTCTTACTCCCTCACACCTCTCTTGCCTGGCTTGTTCAGGAGAGGCTTCAGACGACGTGGCTGAGGCGAGAAGTTTGTCTCTCACACACACTCACTTTCATTAGCGCTAGCCGAGCCAGTGGCTCCCCCTTTTTAATGCTCTTTAAAAAGGTGCTTTGAAGAGGTGCTTGTTGTATGCTCTGCTGATTACTCATTCCTTCATTACCCACTTTGAGATCTCTCTCTCTCTCTCTCTCCCCCTCTCTCTCTCTCTCTCTCTCTCTCTCTCTCTCTCTCTCTCTCTCTCTCTCTCTCTCTCTCTCTCTCTCTCTCTGCCTCTCTCTCTCTCTCTCTCTCTCTCTCTCTCTCTCTCTCTCTCTCTCTCTCCCTCCTTCATACTCTCTGCCTCTCTCTCTTGCTCTCCCTCCTTCTCATTTGCTCTTTCTCTCTTTTTTTGCGTGTCTGCCTCCCGCCCTCCTCCCCTCCCTTATCCAACATCATAGTTAAAGCTCAATCTCTAGACGCCCCTTCAGCTCCACTCACCACAGGTAATAGAAAATCAATAGCAATCAGAAGAGGGGGAAGAAGCAATTATTATCTCCTTATAGAGCGTGTGTGCAGCATCTGCGTCCAAAGAGAGATGGGGGTCGCGGGTGTTGGGGTGCCAGGGGCAGTTATGAAGGAGGCACGTGGATCGGTGGGTGTTTTAAACGCTCCTATGGTTACACATGAAGAATAGAATAGTCTTTGAAACAACCTTTTGAAGTAACAAAAGTTCATGGTCAAGGTTCTTGCCATGACTTTTTTTTCTGTGGCCTTTCTTTCTTTTTTTCCCTTTTGTCTTTTTTCTTCTCTTTCTTATTTTTCCTTTTTGGTGGGCAGGCACCCGAACTTGAACAGGGTCGTGCCCTTGTCAGTGACGTGCCTCTCATTTTAAAGAGATGATATAAAACTGATAGTTCATATTTTCTTATGAATGTTCTCTGTGCGAGTGTGAAACGCTGTTGTTCCCTTAAAAACAGAATTACGGAATAACATATTGCAGTCTGGGCGAGACACCAATAAAAGCATGAGTAAGTAGGCTGAAAATGATGAATTACTAGGCCTGTAGTAAATTCAGAATGAAATTTGTCCTGCGGGGGGGAAAGTGCCGCTTCTCCGGAATGCTTTGAAACAATTCTGCGTATAGTACTCTCCTCCATGAAATGTACGTCTGAAACACTCATCTATCTGTTCAACAGTCAAAACAAACCGATAGCTGTTGCTGTAGGCTGTATTTATTGTGGATAATGTATGCTCTCTTATTACAAATGTCTGTGTACCTTCCAGAGGAATTGTCTTTTGAAGAGCACATAGGAAAACAATCGGGACACTTCCCCAAACTGTTTTTACTACTTATATTACAGATATAGTATATATATTTACACACAGATACATAGATGTAGTATATATACTATATATAAACACTTTCCTCCTGTGTTAACAGGACAAGCATGTTCTGGCGGTGGTGGCTATTGACAAAATGGTGGACAAGCTGAAGAAATCCAACGAGTACCTTGAGCTGATCTTGAAGGGTCTGAATGAGTACTTGGAGAAGAAGAGGCTTTTCTTCCCCAGGTTCTTCTTCCTTTCCAACGACGAGCTGCTGGAGATTCTCTCTGAAACCAAGGACCCCACCAGGTAGAGAGAAAAAAAACCGACAACACACACATACTGTACACACACACACATACTGTAGTGTACACACACACACACACACACACACACACACACACACACACACACACACACACACACACACACACACACACACACACACACTTTCTGCAAAGATGAAGGCAGAAGTAAGCCCACTACAGCAGAAAGCTGGCCTACATATACATACACAACTGATGAATGTAGCAGACTCTTTGCTTAATCACCCAACGCTGATGAACAAAATTGACTTTACAATGAAAAATCAAGTATGGTAGAATATCTCGCTGTAAAAGACTGAGTGGTTAAAGGAACATAGCAACGTTACTACATTGTTTATATAAATACACAGATTGTGGCAGCTTAAAGATGTAGTGTGAAGTCAAAGAGTCACATCTTTGCATTTGAACATTGTGCTTATGTTTTCATCCAGGGTGCTCACATTATATTCTTTCTTTTTTTTACTAGAAGCACACAGTAAATAATCAGGCTGTGTAGCTATTGTCATGGTAACACGCTGAATATTGCAGCAGCTTTCCTCAAATACAACTGGAAGACTTCTGTATTAAAATGCCTGTAGCACTCTTTTTTGCAACAGGCTATTTCAAAAGAGGCCCCCCACACATGTGCGGGCAGGCAGACCGTCAGAGAGAGCGCATTGACTTAGCCCCTTGCCTTAGCCTCTGCCTGCGTTCGGCATTCCACATTCATGTATGCGGATACAATTTAAAGGGTCTTTCTGACAGGCGTGTTGAAGGTGACTAACTTAGCGCACACATTTTCCAACCGCTGGCATAATCTCCACTCAACATCCTCCACACTTGGTTGGTGGTGAACTCTCTCTCTCTCTCTCTTTCTCTCTCTTACTTTCTCTCTCTCTCTCTCTCTCTCTCTCTCTCTCTCTCTCTCTCTCTCTCTCTCTCTCTCTCTCTCTCTCTCTCTCTCTCTCTCTCTCTCTCCCCAAAAAAGGCAGAGCAGAGGGAGAGGAAGAGGGAGAGTGCAGAATGGGATGGAAAAGCAAATATCTATGAAAAGCAATTTGGCTGTGTCTGACTTTGAAAATCTCATTTTGAGACCTGCAAAAAATCCTGTACTTACTGTGGGAATTTAATTATAGAGGCTTTTCTCTGCTTGACTCTGTGGCCTACTTCTTCTTCTTCTTCTTCTTCTTCTTCTTCTTCTTCTTCTTCTTCTTCTTCTCCTTCGCACCACAGAGGAGAGGCGAAGCTCCCCTGAGCAGGGCAGAGGGGAGTGATAAGCAAGCCTTGTCTTATTTCACCCAGGGTATTTGCTTAATAATGAATGTCTTTGCAGACAAAGGGACTTCTGCTTCAACTCAACACCTCTCTTACTTTTTTTTGACTCCTGTCTCCCTCTCTCGCTCTCTTCACCCCCCCTCTCTCTCTCTCTATCAGCCTTCCTTCCCTCTCTATTCTCTCTTTTCTTCTCTCTCATTTCCTCTCATCCTCTCACTCTCCCTTCATCTTTCTCTTCTTTCTCCTTTCTCCCTTCGTTTTCACTCCCATGAGCGCACCAATTTCTCAGAAAAGCTGAATGCTGACTAAAAAAGAAAAAAAACGCTGTGAGGGTTTTTGGCACAACGCGACGACGTAGCTTGGGGGTCATTGTCCTCCCAAATGCGGGCCGAGACTTGGGGTTAAACAGCAATAAAAAGGGGGAATCTGAATGTGGTTGCGAACATGTGTCCTAGTTAAAGGAGAGGCGAGGGAGGTGAGGGAGAGTTAGCAGATCTCTTTTTTTTCGGTTTATGGATCCAGGCGACCACGGTCTCAGAGCCTCAGAACACATGACTAGCCCCCCAGCTAGACTGCCTTGCCTCGCCTCGTCTCCTCTCTTCTACACTTCAGTCCTCTGAGTGTCCTTTACTGCAAGTGGCCTTCTCCTTGTGTGCTTATATATTCACTGTAAAATAGGGCTGCAACTAACGATTATTTTAGTAGTCGACTAATCTATTCTATACATCCAGTGATGATTAGTTGTGATCACGAAAAAAAAATCCACTGGCTCCAACCTCCGACAAACCTTCCCGGCCTCTAGCGCTGGGAAAGGAAAGAATTCTTACAGCTCCCGATGACCTTTAAATTGTGATAGTAGCTAATTTACTCCAAGATACAACGTCCAATTCATGTGCTGGGAAATTTTAGGTTTCAATAAAGTAATTACATTTAGGCCATGCATTAAATTAAATGAAACGATTAGTTGACAAATTCATTCTTGTCGACAGATTTTTACAGTCGATTAGTCGACGATTTTCGACTAATCGTTGCAGCCCTAATCTTAACATGCTTCAACAATCAAGCTCGGATGGCCACTGCGTGTGGTGAGCGTTCAGAGGCATAATGGCAAACATGCATCAACCCCAGTTCAACACTCAGAGAGAAGGGAGTCTCTACTACATGTTGAATAAACACATCACTTTTATGCAGCTTAGGTCTTACACACTGGGGATGGTCAGTGCGGTGGTCACTATTTACTGGAAAAGATTGCACATACGTTAACTTAAAACCAAAGCTAGTTACTTTGTTAAGTAGTCACATTGTAAATTTCATCACAAATCTAGTCTATCTGTGCCTACTTTACTCTGACTGGTCATGAAACCTGAAAGTCCTCATATGGAAATAGAAAAATGAACGCTAAGACTGAGTGGGCTGAAAGTGGCTGCGCTATTCTGTAGGTGTGTGATGTCTCTTTTTACAGCAAGAAAAAAAAATACAGCAAGAATTTCCATTGTTTGAAAGGGCATCCATACGAGACAACACTAAACACATAGCAGAACAAAAGGGAATAGGAACAAATGCTGACAACTCACAGTCAAGGCTGTTTCACACAACTGAGAAAAGTGCTATCCACAGGAGATAGCGCCTTCCTCAGATGTGCCCTTTCAACGTCTTGCCATTTTGCAGATCATTTGTATGCTGAAAAGCTGTCTTAGCACTAAAAGGGAAGTAAAGGGAAATGAATATTTCCTTCGTCTAGTTTAAGCTAGTGTCTGCCACAGGGTACTTACTTCCATATGATCGAGTCTGTTGGCAGTCGTGAACTTATAGGGCAGTCATGGGCTAAGACAGTGGTTCCCAAGCTGGGGGCCGGGACCCCTAGGTGGGTCACGGTGGTATTGCAGGGGCTCGTGATCTGCTTGTGCATAGAGCCAAGAATTTAGTGTTATACCTCTGAGTTGTTCTTTTTACATTAGGGGTACATTTCATGGAAAGCAAAATGTCAAAATATCAGTATTTTTTTTCCAATAAATATCCTATGGTTCTATAGTATACACCCTTAAATTTCCAAAGAAACGAATTGGCGAGCTTAATCTTAAATTTCTTTTTAAATATTTTAATGAAAATGATCATTTGCTTTTCTATTTTGTCAACCATGTTACAGACATGTTATGCCAAAAACTAGTACTATTCTTTTTTCTATGTATATTTTTGCATAGGAAAATTATGTTGTTTGTCAACTTTTTGTATTGTGTAAAACAGATATGTTTGCTGATGTACAAAAACCCATTGGTTGAAGTTAATAGTGAAATTGACAAATACAGAACATGGGCTTGAGATTTACCGGTACTCCAAGACTCACCTACATCTTACAATATGACTGTGGGGTGTGTGTATTAGAGCCAAGAATTTGGTGTTACACCCCTATTCTCTACAGTTTCAATGATGACTGAGCCCCTGTGCCCCCTCCTCCTCTTCTGCCTCCTCCTCCTCCTCCTCTTCTGCCTCCTCCTCCTCCTCCTCCCATCTTCCTCCTCTTCCCCCAGAGTGCAGCCCCACCTGAAGAAGTGCTTTGAGGGCATCGCCAGCGTGGTGTTCACGGACGTGCTGGACATCACGCACATGAAGAGTAGCGAGGGCGAGGTGGTGGAGCTGCTGGACATCATCTCCACCTCCAAGGCCCGCGGCCAGGTGGAGAAGTGGCTCCTGGAGCTGGAGAACGGCATGCTGGCCTCCCTACGCAAGGTGAGGTGGAGACAGACAGATAGATAGATAGACAGACAGACAGACAGACAGACAGACAGACAGACAGACACACAGACACACAGATAGATAGATAGATAGATAGATAGATAGATAGATAGATAGATAGATAGATAGATAGATAGATAGATAGATAGATAGATAGATAGATAGATAGATAGATAGATAGATAGCGAGCGGGATGCTGGCCTCCCTACGCAAGGTGAGGTGGATGGATGAACGGATGGGTGAATGGATGGACAGGCAGACAGACAGATAGAGAAACAGACAGATGGATAGACAGACAGACATACGGACGCTGCCCTTCCTGCACAAGTTGGGATGTGCAGACAGACAAGACAGACAGACAGGTGAGGAGGACAGGCTACGGGAGCTGGAGGGTGGGATGCTGTAGCCAGGCTGTGCCCTCCCAGTGACGCAACACTTTCAGCGTTGCAACTAGTCAGGTCAAGAGCAATGCAAGTACTTTCTGAGTTCCCGCAAATACGGGAGCTCCTCCCACTTTGTCGATAAGCAAACAACCATAAGCCAACCAAGGGAGGCAGGTCAACCATGCCGTTTGGGAAACGTTGATTGTTATGCTCTTGGTCAGACCAAGTCTCGAAGAGATTTGAACGTCGATGATAATCAGGCTAGGGATGCTGGCCTCCCTGCACAAGGTGAGGTGGATATATAGACCTGTGTGTTTAGTTGTCAGTCTTTTTCCTATCAGAAAGTAATTGTGAAAACCCCATTCTGACTGCAGCTGTTTGTGTGCTACTACCATATGTTCATGTGGTCCCCCAGGTGATTGGAGAGGCAATGGTGGCGTACCCGCAGACCGAGAGGATCAACTGGGTGAGAGAGTGGCCCGGCCAGACTGTGCTGTGCGTCTCGCAGGTGTACTGGACCAAAGACATTCATGAGGCCATTGTGCAAGGACCAACGGTTAGTTTTTGAAGCCACTTGAAGCTGTGAGGCATTAACATTGGCTAATACCTGAGCATACTGTACACACAATACCCTCAAACGTCAATACCTAAAATTCCTGTTGCTCTGTCAAGTGAAATCATTTAAATTCCAGAAATACAAAGATACACTGTTTGCCATCAGCGTACCAGTGGTGCAGTGTTTAGCCATGCACTGAAGTCCACCCCTACTATAGCACAGTCCTGTTGCCTTATCTGGTGCAGAGGATGCATAGTGCTGTACTTACATTACACTACTTACATTACATTATATTACACTTGGCTGACATTTTTATCCAAAGAGACTTACAGTTATTTACAGGGTATTGGTTACAGTCCCTGGAGCAGCACTGTGGGGTTAGGTGCCTTGCTCAAGGGCACCTCGGTCATGGAGTTAGGTAGGTAGTGGAAGGGTAGGATTTGAACCTGCAACCCTCTGATCTAAAGCCTCTTTTACCATTAAGCCACTTACCCTAACCCTAACCCAATGCCCCCCCCCTCCCAACCAACCAAACTGCTGCCTTCCCTGCATGAGATATTCACACAGTCACAAACTGACTTTTGATCTCTAACCTCTGTGCTCCATTTCTCCCTTTTCAGTACCTGGAGGACTACCTGAAGCAGAACAACAGGCAGATCGATGACATTGTGGAGCTGGTGCGGGGCAAGCTGTCCAAGCAGAATCGTGTGACGCTGGGCGCGCTGGTGGTGCAGGACGTGCATGCCCGAGACGTGCTGGCCTCGCTCGTCGCCAAGGACGTCCAGGACGAGAACAACTTTGAGTGGCTCAGCCAGCTGCGATACTATTGGATAGTGAGTTACCTGGTGGAGGGCCGTGCTTTCTTTTGTTTTTGTTTTTGTTGTTGTTTTGTGTAATAAGTAAATATTCCGCACACCGTCCATTACACTTGCAAATGTATTGCTCACGTTGTGGCCGTTCAAATCTTGTTTAGATGTATGTCTTAGAATTGATTTCAAGTGTGGCTCATCAGCATCTCGATCTCTTAGGAAGAGAACCTTCAGACCAAGATGATCAACGCAGGCCTGGCCTATGGCTACGAGTACCTCGGCAACAGCCCTCGCCTCGTCATCACCCCCCTGACCGATCGCTGCTACAGGTGGGCATCGCGAGGTCTATGTCTACTCTGTTGGACTCTCTCTAGGTCGTCCTCAGACGAGCCTTCCATCGTTGCTTCTAGTCATCCTGATTCTCCATACATTTTTTCAGTTCGCTGGTACTCTGGGCTCCAGCGTCCTTCCTGTCCACATATGTAAGTGTGGGACGTCCTCTTAACTGGCGCCCATGTAATGGTTCCCACAGCACCAGTTTGTTAACTGCCAGTTCTGGGTGCCTTTGGCAGTGTCCTGCAAGTCCCATTCTCCTTACAGCAATCTTCTCACTCACCCTCTCATAGCTTTTGTGCTCACAAACATAATTTCCAGGAAGCCTCATGATCAGAAACATTTTCAGCCTGTGAATGTTAATGCCAGCTGTATTGTGAGACTATTTTAGCAGAAAAGGTCAAATATAGGAATACTGCATAAACGAAGGGCTGGGCCACACACGGTATACTAGAGGTGGCATTTTGTGTGATGGCCACCTGGCTCAAGGTAACCAATACCTAATGTTTGGATACTGTGAATATTCGTCGATGAAGGAACTAGAAAGACAATGCGTCAGTGACTCTGCTCAGCACGCAGAGTTGAGCTAAATTTTATTGTGTAAGGCATATTCAGTCATGTATTCATGTTCCGGGGGCCACTAAAAACTGGACTGCGGGCCGCACATGGCCTATAGTAGAACATGCCTATAGTAGAACATGTTAAAGTGCGGTTTGGCCGTAGCTCTTTGAGCGCCATGGAGTGCCGTCTTTTCAGAATATATGGCACAGTGCCAAAGAGTTTATATCAAGTCAATTGCGTTTTTGTATGGGGGGTGGGGCCTAACACGTTGATCTGGTATGTTTGTTGTTCACATGGACAGAGAACTCAATTTCTTATGGCTCTTGAAAAATCACTCAAACGTTGAAAAAAGCCTGGCAACCCCCCGGTCTGAATTTGAACATGGCTGGCACTGAATGAGTTAATACTTACACAGTGTCTATGGCTGAACCACACTGTTCCTCTATTAACTTCAATATTGAATAATATATATTTGGTTCCCCTGCTGGTATTGACTGCCCTGCACTGGCGTTAACCCTCCCACCCTCCAGGACTCTGTTCGGAGCTCTGCATCTTCACCTGGGAGGTGCTCCTGAGGGCCCTGCGGGAACAGGCAAGACCGAGACCACCAAGGATCTGGCCAAAGCCGTGGCCAAACAGTGTGTCGTCTTCAACTGCTCCGATGGTCTGGATTACATTGCGCTCGGCAAGTTTTTCAAGGTAGGGCTTTCTGATGATCTGATGAAATGCTGTGGGGAAAAGAGCCCATGCATGATTTATGCATTTGTAGCGCCGCTGACACACAACCAGTCTCGCAGTGGTACAAAGTACATCAAGACACACTATTACATAACGACTATGCCTCTGTAATGCATGAGAACTGGCTTATGTATGATGGCTTTATTTGAATAGAGGCCGATAGACTTGTTGACCTGGAAACCAAGAGTTTGCTTTGTGCTTTGTGAATAAAACATGAAAAGTTACATGTGAACAGCCGTATCAGAGACATGACTGGGTGACAGTAGCCATGGCTTACCATGGGGGATCACCACGTGTACATACTGTACCAGAAAGGCGAATGCATGTAGAGCACAGCCCCTATAAAAGTTACTGAACTGACCTGAAATTGTGAAATTGTGTGCTTGTTACCTTGGTTGCAAAGCATGAACGTTGCTTGGCTTTCTCATGCAATTAGAAACACCATTTTTATTTATTTATTTATAAGTAGAAAAGGAATCGATTGGTTAGAAAAGGATTCATGAAACATGGGGGGAAAAATCATTCCAATCAATGGCCTGACTGTTCTGAGGTGTTGCTTTTTCTCTCGACAGCTGTATGCAGTAAAAGTCAGACCTTGTCTATTTCATGCCATGCTTACATTGCATATATTAATTAACTGATGAAGGTGACGGCAGAAATGTGATTATGCATGCACACTACCCTGAGGCACTTGCAAATAAATTGCTGGTAATATTTTCAAATTTGAAAAGCGCTGAATGAAGTTGTGATGCCTCAAGAAAAGATTTTTATCAAGACCTGCACTGTAAACATGTGAAAGGTTCCTCAAAGCTGGTTCCCTCAGCTGTCTCATGGAGGAACCCCAAAATTCCCAGAGGAACACCAAATGTTCTCTGAAGAACCTTTCCGAAAACCCTGGTGTTCAGAGAACCTTTAGAGCAGGGATTCTTAACCTTTTTGACGTGTGTCCCGGGGCCCATATTACCAATGTATATTATTATATTACATTATATTACATTACATTACATATTAGGATAATCTGATAATATAATATAGGTTTATAATATTTATATAAATTATAAATATATAATATATAAATTGTAAATATATATTATAAATAGGCCTACTGAAGTATTTTTTCCATATTATATCTATATCTATATCTATATTAATGTTAATCTCATTTAATCTCACTAATCAAATTCACTCACAGTTTAGCAAGTCAGAATCATTCACACATTTGAATGCCTCTCTGACAGCTCAAAGTTTGCGTGACAGCTCTTGACTTGCGCTTGGTGATGAATCTGCTGTTCGTAAATTCAAGACGCTTTTCTATACTAGTGGAAACGCAGGGAGGGAACAGAAATTCCAGAGCCCGACGGAAAACTTTCCATTATCACGCAAAATTCGAGAAAGGACTGTCATGTTGAGGACACTTGGACAAGTATAAGGGATAAAGATTCAGTAACTAGAACTATTTTGAGTAGCCTAACCGTTGAACACCTGTTTCAAACTACTAAAACGTGAGGATATTAAGACACAGAAGACGTCACCAAATCAGCTGATGGGAACATAACCGGTTGGTAATTTCTCTTTTTTCAAATAGCCCACAGCAAAGGGTGTTACCATCACAGGCTGTGTTACTGTCTTAAATGTTCTTAATGAATCTCCCCACCAACAAAAACGCGGGGTGTGGTCATTGCGTTACGACAGAGTTGCATTTGAGGGAAAAGACGCTCACTAGTCAATTTGATAAGCGGTCCCACGGCCCAAGCGGCCCAATGGTGCGAAACTGAAAGTTGACTGCGGCCCTGGAGGTTTTGAGCGCAGCCCAACTTTGGGCCGCGGCCCTATTGTTAAGAATCCCTGCTTTAGAGGTTATCCTACAACGGCAACTAAGGGTTCTTCGAGGAATGTACTTTTTATAATGTGGAGGTTTTAGTCATTTACCTCAGTATGTTAACCATGAGCAAGAGGTAGATCCAATAATTACATTACATTACACTTAGCTGATGCTTTTCTCCAAAGTGAGTCGGCTTAACAGTTATTTGGAGCAGTGTGGGGTTGGATGCCTTGCTCTAGGGCATCTCAACCGTGGAGTACAGTAGGAAGTGGAAGGGTGGGACTCAAACCTGCAAGCCTCTGATTACTAAAGCCCATCTCCTCAACCGTTATGCCGCTGCTGATCCAATAATAGTGGGGCTCTGTGGCTTTCTTTTGACTGATGCAAGTCTCTTTTATTACGAGGTTTACAACTTAATTTAGCTGGGCCACTCGCCACATCAGAGTATTACTTGCCCTGACCCTGCCATTAATGAAGATTTCAATTAAGATTTGAGTGTTGACTACAGAGTTAATCCCTACAGGTGGTCGCTACACTGCACTATAATAAAATGCCATATCTGAGCCCTCTCTGTAAAACCACCATGTGATTCCCTCATTCCACCCAATGTAGGGCTTGCTGTCCTGTGGTGCTTGGGCCTGCTTCGACGAGTTCAACCGCATCGACCTGGAGGTGCTGTCAGTGGTGGCCCAGCAGATCCTGACCATTCAGAGAGGTGAGGTGGTGGACCATGTGTGCAGCTCAGTAGGCTACCACTTTACAGCAGGAGACCTCACCACAGCTCTCACTCGATCACTCGGCTCACTCGCTCACTCACTTATTGACTCACTCACTCACTCTCTCTCTCTCTCTCTCTCTCTCTCTCTCTCTCTCTCTCTCTCTCTCTCTCTCTCTCTCTCTCTCACCCACTCACTCACTCACTCACTCACTCACTCACTCACTCACTCATCCACCCACCCACCATGGGGCCTTTGTTTGAGATAGCCGTTTCCACGGACAAACAAGTAAACAAAGCAGTGTTGATTGAGGGAAAACAGGTAAACACTTTTCAAAGGGGAACGGTCGTTTGACCTACAAGGGTAGTAAATGGCCTTGATTGAGAGATTGGAGGCCTAAAAATGAACAAAAACAAAATAAAAAAGAAAAAACGTTCAGCGAGGCCTCGCTTTGCCTCGCTGTCCAAGAACATGGGTCAACCTGGTTGAACAGAGGTGCAAATGTTGTGAGACATATTGATTTTTGCTTTCCATTTCCTCCCGTCCTATTTTTAAGCATTCTGAAGGGGATAATGGACTTGCTTTATGCGTCCCATGAAAAGATGCTAGCAGGAGAAATAGAAAGAAAGGAGAGGGGAAATGGCACTGACACTGACACTGAGATTTACTGAACATTTTGACTTTTCGGAGAATGAAAGGTTTATTTGTGGCAGCAACAGCACACACTGCAATAGCGTAGCAGAGTCACTGTGGGTAGCATGGTCACCGTGTGCCTCTCTCCCCTGACCTGCTGCTATTGCGGCCAAGGCTGAGATATGAGCTTATTTACGAAACAGCACAAAGTCATTTACAGTAGACTTTTTGTAGAATGAAGGCTTATTTGCGGCAGTACCTCTCAAGGGCAAGAAGAGGACTCTCTCTCTCTCTCTCTCTCTCTCTCTCTCTCTCTCTCTCTCTCTCTCTCTCTCTCTCGCTCTCTTTCTCTCTCTCTCTCTCTCTCACACACACACACACACACACACACGCACACACACACACACACACACACACACACACACACACACACACACACACACACACACACACACACACACACACACACACACACTGTCACAGGTCGCTCCACACAGCAGCCAAGTCATTACCTCCACACACACTCTCTCTCTTTCTCTCTCCTCTACCCTGACAAGGACAAGAGGGTCACCACTGTTTCTCTCCTGACATTGCAGGTATTACATCCAAGGCTGAGATGCTAGTGTTTGAGGGTACGGAGTTGAGACTGAACCCCACCTGCGCCGTCTTCATCACCATGAACCCAGGCTACGCCGGCCGCTCCGAGCTCCCCGACAACCTCAAGGTCTTGACATTAAACATCTCTCATATCTCCACATACACCATGTCACACAGCGTGCTCTTTCACTACTCCATAACCATGTGTCTTTTCCAGTGCAATTTCTTTTTTGGCCAATATTCTTTTAGCACTTTTCAAGATATTTTTACTTAGATTTATTGGTATCAGAATTATTAGCATAGCTTAGCACAATCACTGTAAGTAAATGGGAGCATTAGCATCAAGCCAGAAGTGATCACAGGGCGGGATTAAATAGCTCTTTTGCACTTTTAAGTAGTTTATAAGTACATTTGAGGATGTTTTGTTTGCTCCCATAGACTTGCATTGCTACGCTTAATTTGGCTATACTGTTAAACTAGGCAATGCAAACAAATCCTATGTATTCTCATATTTCACTGGGACTGAACTACATATAAGCATGTTCCTTCAATATTTATGTTTACTGCTTTATTCCAAACTTCCTGTCAATCCGTAGGCCCTGTTCCGCACGGTAGCCATGATGGTTCCTGACTATGCCCTGATTGCGGAGATTGTGCTGTACTCGTGCGGCTTCGTGCGTGCGCGGCCACTCTCGGTGAAGATCGTGGCCACGTACCGGCTGTGCTCCGAGCAGCTGTCCTCCCAGCACCACTACGACTACGGCATGAGGGCTGTCAAGTCCGTGCTGACCGCAGCCGGCAACCTCAAGGTGCATCTTCTCTCATGGTCATCGTTTATTATTGTTTTTTTTTTGTTTTTTTAACTCAATTTTTATTTTTGAATATAAGAAAAAAGCAAACAGTATCGAGTAACAGTTAAAGAAAAAAAACTAGAAGCACTCAGAGAGTACAAACCTCCACCAAGGCCATGGGGTCACTGATGCCATAACATTTACACGCTGTGGAATTCTATGCCTATAATATAACATACAAAAAAAAATTCCTAAATCTGTATCGTGATCTGGATCACAACCAAAATACGTACAACCCCATAAAATTTCATCAAAATCCGTTCATAACTTTTTTGAGTTACCCTGCTAACAGACAGACAAACAAACCAATGTGACCGAAAACATGTCCCCCTTGGCGGAGGTATAAACAGTAAAATATTTGTTCTTATGTTTTCTGTTATTTGCTGGATAAACGGCATGAGGTCCACTAAGTCTGTGCTCATCGCAGCTGGCAAGATAAAAGTGGCTCCTCTCTCATGGTCATCACTTACTTCCTGTTTGTTGTTTGTATGTAGTGTATGCGTACTACATATTTGTTCATTTGATTGATTGTGTGTGGTTGTGTGCTATTCCATTTTTTATGTTTCCAAGTAAAGGCTAAAGCAGTTGAACAAGGTTGAACAAGATCACTTGAGATAAGAGCATGCTCTATGTCCAGACAGCACTATTATAGTGTCAATGCAAAACATGTTGTATTGCCCTTATAACCGCATATATCCTCATAAACAGGTCATGCTGTACCATTGATTGTATGTGTTATTCTACAATCTACTGCATGCTGTACATAATATTTGTCAATAGGAAAGGAAATTTAGGACAAAATACCTTTTCACAAATATATAAGAATGGACAGCAATGTATGAGACGAAAATAACAAATTGTGTATACCACACAAAGCATAGAGCATCTTTCCTTATATCCCCTGTCTTTGTTTTCGGTTCAATTTCTCTGTGTTTGAATACCTCGCCGCCTCTGATGCAGCAGTCCCGGCACAAAGGATTATTTCTTGTCCCCTGCCTTCCCCTCTCGACGCAGAGCTCCTGAGATGAGAACACTGAAAAGAATCAGACACAAAAAGATTGAAAGATTAGACGGAATAGACAAAAGAAAGATTGATATTAGATATCCCATCTGCTGTCCCAGATATTTCCACCCTCCACCCCCCCACCCACTGATGCCACTCCGATATCCTCCTCCTACTCTTCCTCCTCGTCCTCCTCCTCCCCTTCCTCCTACCTCTCCTCACCACCATCCACACCGATGCTCCAAAGCCACGACACGGCAGTGCCACTTTTAACAGCCATTTCCCTGGCCTAGACTCCCCGCGGTACTACTCTACCTTCTCGCCTCCCTCCCTGTCCGCCCTCCAAATTACTTTTTGGCGGAGGTGGAGGAAGAGGAGATGGAGGAGGAGGAGGCTAGACGGATGCGTAGCCCTTGCTTTCCCCCAAAGGGAAAGAGCTCCTATACTACACTCCCGACGTCGATGGAGTCTGTGTCAGCACTGCAGAAAGAAAAAAAAAAGAAAGAAAGAAAGTAAGAGAGGAAGACAGATTGTAAGAAGGGGATGGGGGGTGAAACAAAGAAACATGGCCATTGACTGACAGCTTGGCTTGCCTCAGAAGGCCCTGAGCCCAACTCTCTGAGCTGAGTCCCTCATTAAGTGCAGGTTTCTCCTTTGTGTTTTACCTTCTTTTTTTCTTTTCTTCGCCTTGCCTTGTGCTCCACAGCTGAAGTATCCCGAGGAAAACGAAGACATCCTGCTGCTGCGCTCCATTATTGATGTAAATCTGCCCAAGTTCCTGGCGCACGACCTGCCGCTGTTTGAGGTAAAGGAAGGGGGAAGTGTGTGTGTGTGTGTGTGTGTGTGTGTGTGTGTGTGTGTGTGTGTGTGTGTGTGTGTGTGTGTGTGTGTGTGTGTGTGTGTGTGTGTGTGTGTGTGTGGGGAGGGAAGGGATCGCTACAGACTTTTTAATGGGCAGGGAAAAGATCGAGGAGGTAGTTTGGCTGTTACTTTTGAGAGCGAGCAAGTGGTGTGTCTTTCCATTGACTCGGTAAGTGATTGCAAGACCTTACACCACCCCATTACAAGGCCCTTGTAACACCTGATGTCCTTACTCCTTACTTTCTGAGAGGACTGAATGTTATACTGCCCATAAGTCTTCGGAAAAAATTGAAGTGCTTTAAGAAGCACAGCCTGTGATGAAACTCAGATTAGGCCCACCATTGGAATGCACCTGCATGCTTACTGTACACAGTGTACGCCTTGGTGCGCCTTTTGCATATTGCATATTGATGTCCCGTCATAAATTAGCATATGATTCATTATGCATTTAAAATCAGCATTGTGGGTCAAAAGGTACTGTAAACAGAATTACCTACTGTACCTTTTACCCGCAGGTGTCAGTCAGGGAAATGCGTAACAGTGCCAGTGAATGCAGAACAGCTGTTATGGAGCAGGTCTTGCTCTTGTCCCTGTAGCCGAAAAAAAGTTGCCTCATTACATAGCGGACTATGTCCAGAGCAAAATAATGCAACTCGATCATGCCCTATGTGGTGAAATAATGTAGTGAACTTTTTGTAACACGGGATATTGCAACGTAATCACCTGCACTCTGGCCTTGTTAGCGATATTCAATTTAACCCTTTAGGTGAAGTTGCCTGATGATGGTCAATGTACGCAGTAAAAACTGCAGTGTTAATTCAATTTATAGAGTTGATTCAACATCTTCTAGAGAGTATTTGGTCCCAGAGTACTCTAGTGGTGCGCTCAGGCCGACTGAGAACTGTGCTGGTACCTGGTCCCCAACCTAATCTCACACCAGCAAGTCTGAGCGTTCAAGAACCTGAAAGTTGGTTTGCGATGCGAACGAAAAAGTACTTGTTCTTTTCTCCGTGAACCATGACAGCAATGTAATATCAGCAGGTTCATCTGGGTAATACACAGTGATGTGTGGAAAAATTCAGAGCCGGTATGAACGCAGATGATTAGCAGGTGAGCACTTAAGTGCCGAACATAAATGGTGCGGGCACTGGCACCAGCACTGTTCTGGTTGACCTGAAAACAGTATCAGTGTTACACTGCAGTTTTTATTGTGTACTGGGATCTCTTTGTAATATTGGGGACACTATGCATCTCCTCCAACGTGCATGCACAAAGGAGGTGTGCAAGAAGGCTTAAAAAAAATCAGAACACGGTATACAATCTAGAGCTATGGCTCTTTCTCAATGCCCAGTGTTCTAGCCTTGCTAGAACGTGAAACGCCCAGTGATTGGATACTCCTCAGAGTTCACCAAAGAGTATCCAATCACTGTGCGTTTCACGTCCCAGCAAGGCTAGAATACTGGACATTGAGATAGGGCTTTTGTCCTCCCTGGAACTGACATCTGACCTCTGCCCTCTGGCCTCTGTCTGTCTGTATCAGGGCATCACGTCGGACCTGTTCCCTGGCGTGACGCTGCCCAAGCCGGACTACCGCGACCTGCTGGACGCCATTCGGGAGAACTGCGAGAAGATGAACCTGCAGATGACCGACTTCTTCACCGAGAAGATCCTGCAGATCTACGAGATGATGATCGTGCGCCACGGCTTCATGCTGGTGGGCGAGCCCTTCGGGGGCAAGACCTGCGCCTACCGCGTGCTGGCCGCCGCGCTGCAGGACATCTGCGACAAGGTGAGACCCCTCCCCTCCCCCTCCTCTTCTTAACCCACTCTCTTCCTCAAACCCCCTTCTTTATCCCACTGCTGACATCTGTGAGACGGTGAGAACCTCCTCTCCACCTCCACTTAACTCCTCTCCTCTACCCATTACTTGTTACTTATCATTATTCAGCTTTACATTTCAAATCTGGTCCTTGATTAATGTGTCACTTCATATTCACACAGTTTTAGGACATTTTTTTTGGCAGAGGTAGGCGTGTTCTCCATTGATTTTCATGGACTGAAGAGCACAAAGCTGCCTACACAAGATGGAGGCTGCACTTGCCGTTTTCCCGTTCTAGTCTTAAGTTCTACCCCTATGGTTAGAACCTTCTCTACCCTTCCTCCCCTCCCCATCCCCTGAACTCTCCTCCTCTACCCCACTCTATGACAAGGCAGGAAGCTCTGCTTTACTCCCCACCACTGCACTTCACTACCCTTCCACTGTCCTTAACCTGCTACAACGTGAGAACCTCAGCTCTACTTCATTTACCATACCTCTCTCCTCCACTACACCACAGTGCATTATATCTGCAAGCTGGTCCAGTCCATTCCCCTTCCTGCTCTCCCTCTTCTCGACTCTCCTCCTCCACTCCACTCTACTTTGTTCCTCTCCACCTCACTCCCCTCCACTACCCTGCTCCTCCATTGTCCTTTACGCTGTTGCCTTACAGTGCATCTGCCAAAAGTTTAAAACTTCTGCTCTACTTCCCCGCACCCCCCATTCCACTCCCTTCTCCATTGCCCTGTACCATAAGAATCTCTGCCATCCACTCACTTGCACTGTACTACAAGACATCTTTGAGAAGGTGAGAGTTTTGCCCCCTGCCCAATTTCCTCATCACTACCCTCCACTGCACCACACTGCAGGACATCTGCGACAAGGTTGGAGCCTCTCCTCTCCTCTACTCCCCTGCACTACCTCTCCACTCCACTTCCTCTCTCCTCCTCTGTCCTTCACTCCTATCTGGTCCACTCCATTGCCCTGCCATGCACTCCCCTCTGCTGTCCTCCTCTCCAATCACCCCCCCGCCCACACACACACACACACACACACACACACACACACACACACACACACACACACACACACACACACACACACACACACACACACACACTCCCTTCTAGTACCATGCGCTTCACTACTTCACTCCTCCCTGCACTGCCCTCCAGGACGTGTGCAGCAACAAAGGTGAGAACCTTCCACTCCCTTCCTTCCCTTCAATTTCATTCCCCCGCACTGCGCTGCAACACATGGACAAGAAGAAAAAAGAAAACCTCCCCTACTACAGTCGAAGATGGACACCCCAGGTTCATAAAGTAAAGCAAAAAAAAGCCCCCCCCCTCAACTCCAATCATTTGTACTTCCTTGCACTGCACTGCAACATGTAGGCTAGAAGCTGATAGCCTAGACTAGAAGGTGATAGTTTGAGATGGACATCCTGGGTTTATAAAGTACAAATCCTCCTGCCACATAATTAGTATGAGCCAGTTCCCTGTGGCAGCTGTTCCCTAGGCAGGTGAGATAATTAGAACTAGTGAGATCACCTGTGTTGAGACGGGCACAAGCAGAAGGAAGGAAATACATGGTAGGGCTTTTTACTTTTTCAATGCTGTTTCTCCACCTCTGCCTCCACTCTTCTCCGA
>NC_085869.1:53815213-53825213 GCF_034702125.1 Engraulis encrasicolus
TCTCCCTCTCCTCTTCAGCATCTCTCTATCCCTCCATCTTTTCCTTTTCACTTTCTGTCTCTGTCTCTCTCTGCCTTGCTCTAAATCCCCGGGGAGCGTCAGGAAAGGGGGCCTTGCTATCTGTGGCGGTAACACCATGGCAAAAAAGGACACGTGTGTGTGTGTGTGTGTGTGTGTGTGTGTGTGTGTGTGTGTGTGTGTGTGTGTGTGTGTGTGTGTGTGTGTGTGTGTGTGTGTGTGTGTGTGTGTGTGTGTACGTGCTCATCACAGGGAGCTGTCTCGTCGAAGATCTCACTCCACACTTACCAAGAAGAAAGCCACACACACACACACACACACACACACACACACACACACACACACACACACACACACACACACACACACACACACACACACACACACACACACACACACACACACACACACACACAGTGTGAGCCTTTAATAGCCATAATTAGAAGTGAGGGGAAACATTCAGAAGGTGCTTCAGATGAACTCCATGGATCTTTCATGAGTCTTCCTTCCCTCGTCGACTCGTTTTTGATCGTGTGTCTACAGACTGATTGGAGCACTATATGAGCAGGAGTCAGTTCTGTGATGGAAGAAGCCATGCATAGCACCAAGGCCATTCCGTGTACTGTATACTTTTTCACACTGTGTGCGCTGGTTTAGTGGTTTCATAAAGGCATTCCAGCGTGTTGGATTTTTTTTTTCAGAACACACTCAAGTGTTTATCAGATGAGACAGAATTATTCAATTGGAGATATAAATATATCAGCCCTTTCAAAGGTACAAAACCAAAAAAGCGAGGCCTGAATGTTCTATTTTCAAAATACTTTGACTGCACATCATTGGGGAAAGCAGAAAACCCTTTGAGAACAACTATGCGGCTACTAATGAAACTTTCTTGAAGCGACCTATATGTGATATACGCACACTGTATGTACAACTCTCTGTGGGAATACATGCGTATGTTCATCATCACTAGTGAAAATGGGTTCATTTGAAACTAAAACATTTAAGCTGTTGATTTATGAGAAGTAAAATGTGTTTTTTTATTATTGTCGGATAACTGAAGGCTTACAAGACTAAATCATAACGATACAGGCCTTTTTTAATGTTGTTGTTTGTAATGCATTTGCTGTGGAAGTGCCTGCTGTATAAGTCAACCCAAAAGTACCTTTTGTTGTTTGAGTGTTTTGTTCATGTTGATGTTGTATGCAGAGCTGATAACAGGGCCGCTGACAGCTTTGGCTGGGCCCAGGACAAAATCATCTGAATTCCCCCAACCCCCCACCCAATACATACAATGTAATGAGAACCCATTTCTGGGCCCCCTCTCTCCCTGGACCCGGGACAACCGACAACTTGTTCCCCATTGCCACCTTCCCTGGCTGATAGAACTGTATACAGGCTCAGTGCCTGGTTTCAGCCTTCACAGAGTTTGTTTACATCAATAAAATATAGTCAGGTCAAGGTTTTTACATTTTTAGTGTTAAAGGTTCAGGTTCAGGATTTTCTTCTACTAGCAGTTCTGTGTAAGTCATACGCCTACCCCCTTTCTCCGCTCCACAGAGCCCTGACAGGAAGTGGCTGATCTTCGACGGGCCGGTGGACGCCGTGTGGATCGAGAACATGAACACGGTGCTGGACGACAACAAGAAGCTGTGCCTGATGAGCGGCGAGATCATCCAGATGTCGCCCCAGATGAGCCTCATCTTCGAGCCCATGGACCTGGAGGTGGCCTCCCCTGCCACGGTGAGGTTTCCCCGGCTCACCAGGCAGCCATCCATGACCACTTTTAGCCCTGTATGCACCCCACAGGTTAAGACAGGGGTGGGCAATTATTTTGGCCCGAGGGCCGCATTGGGTTTAGAATATTGACAGAAGGGCCGGACGCCACAGATAACTTGCTCGTGTCAATAGTAAAACATAGTGTACGCTGACATAGCTTAGCAGCAATGATATTCCTGCACATATTTAGATGAAGCCTTTGTCTTTGGTTCATCTTAAATTCGCAAGACTCTTGTTTTAGTTAGCATTTCAAGAATGTTGAGTAACCTTTTGAATTTGGATTTATACGTTTTCTTTCTTGTAAAGGCTCTGGGGGCCACATGAAATGGCTCAGGGCCTGAGTTTGCCCACGTCTGGGTTAAGAGATGGATACATCCAGTTTGGCTGACTGTGACGCTGCTGGACAGATATTCTCGTTCATGTCACTCCGGCTAACCTGGTTGTATTTGGCTGTTCTGACACTGGGCACACATGCTTTAGGCAAAATAAGCGAAGCGAAAAGAGGCGAAATTCTGTGTGTTCCATTCTGACAGCCCAACGGTCAACAGGTCACAGCGGCGAATCAAATCGATTGAATGTTGTTGATTTGATTGGCTGCCGCAGGCGAAATTCGCTCCTCATTTGCATAGTGTTCAACTTGGCCCCTGTCCTGTTAGCTTGCCTTCGCCCCACCTCACTTCCGTCATCATGAATGGCGAAGTTCGCCTCGCTTGGCCAAATTTGCATGTATGTGTCACTGCTTGTGCTCAAGCCTGACAGTAGGGAAAAAGTGAAAACACTACACAGTAAATGTTGCAGCATGAATTCAACACTTAGAGTAGCACCAACACATTGATTGTAGCTGTTGAATGAACACTGCTAAAATTACTGTGTAACCAATTGGAATCAGGAGGGATAGTTTGCATTTCTGTAATGTACAAAAGCATTGGATAGATGTCAGTTGAGCTTTCCTCGACATACTTTCTGGCTATGGTATCTCCACCTGCCAGCTTGTTGAAAGAGCTAGGCACAAGTGACAAAGCAGCTTTGAAAAGTAAAAGTCTGGCCGTATATTCCTTATCCCTGTGCTCTGAACACTAATTGGCTCATCAATCTGGTTTAAGAGTTCTTGCTGGTTAGGATCAGCTGCTTCACAATGAGTTGGCCGAAAAAATTTGTGGCGCAACTTTTACACTCTGAAACAAGTTTGGCCGCCTCTGCACCCAGCCGTCTCGAAGACGACCAGTGTCAGCACTGATTAGGAGAAGATGGTTTGAGGGAGAGTTGCAAGGGGAGATATGCTTCCCCATTTTGTTGTTTGTGTGTCTTGTCGACATTTGTGATGATGCATGCAAATCTAAACAGCAGCCTTGTGATGGGAAGGAGAGATAGAAAGGAAGACGGGAGGATACAGAGAGACAAAAAGACAGAGAGAGAGCTAGAGAGAGAGAGAGAGAGAGAGAGAGAAAGACAGACAGAGAGAGAAAGAGAGAGGAAGGGAGAGGATGCAGTGAGATGAACGGAGAGAGAGAGAGAGTCAGAGACAGACAGAAGAAAGAAAGAGTCAGACAGAGAAAGAGAGAGAGAAAGAGAGAGAGAGATAGATAGAGAGAAAGAGAGGGAGAGAGTAGAGATAGAGAGAGATACGCATCACTCCCCTCAGGTCTCTTTGAAGATGCTCCAGATGCTGTGTTCTTTTGTCTTCCTCATCAGCGTGCTGTTTGTCTGATTATTTGGCTGTCAGATGCCTTCAGGGCCCTGCCGAGTTTTTGTGAAGAAAAAAAAACACCTTCAACTTCACAACCCGAAATAAGGCCTTTATACACACCTCATATACAGTTGAAGTGAATCGCCTTGATTTCATAGAACGGTTTTCCTTTTGCTACGGAGGCATGCATCAGGCGTAATAGGTAAATTTCCCTTCATATCTTTTTGATGTGCGGGAGAAATAGGTCACCCTTGCTGCAGAGAAAATAGTCTTATGGATTGCCAGCGTACAGGTTGTGTAGGAGCATGTCACACAACGAAGAAAAAGAAAAAAGGAAAAAGAAGAAAATGCCTGTGAAAATTGCTTTCAAAGGGAAGCCAGCGATCCTTCCTCCTCCCTCCTGAAGAGGCGGCTGCATGGCAGCTTACCTCTGCTTCCTGTGATGATGATGAAGATGATGAGGATGAGGAGGATGGGAGCAGGTTCGCCCCCACGCCGTCAAACACACACACACACACACACACACACACACACACACACACACACACACACACACACACACACACACACACACACACACACACACACACACACACACACACACACACACACACACACACACACACACACACACACACACACACACACTTGAATGATGCAATACCACATACTGTATGTGCACACACACACACACCGCACTTCACACGCTTCTGGCTGGTCGTGGCTAATTCCCAACCACCTGTTCTTTGATCAGACAGCGCAACATCCACCAAACCCCCTGCTGTTGCCAGCGCACCAGGCCTGTTGTCATGTCCACACCCACGGGCAACAGACAGAGCTAGGGAAGAGACAAGAGAGGAGAGAAGGCGGGTGGTGGGAGTGGGATGAAACGTGTTGCTTTTGTAAGGGTTGCAGTGTGTGAAGTGATACGGTCGGTGGAGCCCGGGGGTGTTGCATGTGAGATTGTGTGTGAAAAATTGGCATGAAGGTGTCAGGGTGGCTCATACAATGGCTCAGAGTTTCCACTCTAATGTTCCGTTCCTATATTACAGCTATTTTTGTCATCTTCATTCTCACATCATCCCTACCATACAACGGCTTCTGTTTTACTTTTTTAGAATACAGCTGTCCCCAGACTTATTTTCTTTCTGCTCTGTTTCTCAGTTATGTGTTTCTATGCTATGTGTCTCAATCTGTGTCTACCGTATGTCTATGTCTGACTCTTTCTTTCTTCTGTCTGTCTCTGTCTATCTCTCTCTCTCTCTCTCTCTCTCTCTCTCTCTCTCTCTCTCTCTCTCTCTCTCTCTCTCTCTCTCTCTCTCTCTCTCGCTCTCCTTTCATCTCTCTGTATCCCCTCCCTTCATCTCTCTTTGTCTTCTCTTCCACATTCTACATCACCCATCTATCCCCCGCCCCCCCTTTCTCTCTCTCGCCCTCCCTCCACTATTTCATCCCTTCCCCATCTCTGTCGTCTGGGCTGGGACCTCCATCCGTAAGCCTCCCGCTGGCACAGTCTGACCTCGGCGCCTCTCACACCTGTGCACTGGCACACATTCACACTCGCTCATACTCACACTCTCACCACCCACCCACCCATGGGCCTCAGGTGCATCCGGAAACGGACCACTGTATGACTGCATGCTATTTTCGGTCCGCTCTCGCTCCCCTCCAACACAACACGCGCGCCTCACTATTTGTCTTCTCTTCCCTTCCCTTCCCCTTCCCTTCCGTTTCCAACAGGCAGGCCACAGCGCGGTTATAAATGAGCTGAACACAGCAGAGATTAATGGTGTGATGTTCCACACCACAGGTACTATGATATTTAGCCATTAGTGCCATGTGTGCACACAGGCATGTTCAGCTCATGTAGGTTATATATACTTAGACGATGTATTTTAGGTGTATTGTCTGTGTGCTTTACCCCGTGTGTGTTGAGCGCCACCAGGGGGCTCCAGAGCTGAAACACACAGAGGTCTGGTAGGAACCAGGCTACTGTGGGCCAGGTTTTTATATAAAAAAAACAAGACTGGCAGAGGTTTTAGTAAAGAAAGGCAGGCCGATGGAAAAGACTTGGCCGAGGCAGAAGCGTATTGATTTTGGCAGAGTTTGTGCGGTGTGTGCTGTATTGGGATGCTTTCACAATCATCCGTTTTTTCGGCTTGACTGGGACATTGATGTGATTTTGATTTTGTACTGAAAATTGTATCGCAGTTTGTGAATTGCGTTGTAACTCAGTGTGTGTGTGTGTGTGTGTGTGTGTGTGTGTGTGTGTGTGTGTGTGTGTGTGTGTGTGTGTGTGTGTGTGTGTGTGTGTGTGTGTCTCTCTCTCTCTCTGTCTGTGTGTGTGTGTCTGTGTGGCTGTGTGCACCGTACATTTGTGTGTGTGTGCGTGTGAGTGAGTGTGTGTGTGTGTGTGTGTGTGTGTGTGTGTGTGTGTGTGTGTGTGTGCGTGTGCGCGTGCACTACATTTGTGTGTGTGTGTGTGTGTGTGTGTGTGTGTGTGTGTGTGTGTGTGTGTGTGCATGTGCGTGTGAAAGAGAGAGCATATGTGTGTGTGTGTGTGTGTGTGTGTGTGTGTGTGTGTATGTGTGTGTGTGCGTGTGTGTGTGTGCGTGTGAGTGAGTGTGTGTGTGTATGTGTGTGTGTGTGTGTGTGTGTCTGTGTGTGTGTGTGTGCGTGTGAGTGAGTGTATGTGTGTGTGTGTGTGTGTGTGTGTGTGTGTGTGTGTGTGTGTGTGCGTGTGAGTGAGTGTGTGTGTGTGTGTGTGTGTGTGTGTGTGTGTGTGTGTGTGTGTGTGTGTGTGTGTGTGTGTGTGTGTGTGTGTGTGTGTGTGTGTGCGCGCGTGCACCATACATTTTTGTGTGTGTGTGTGTGTGTGTGTGTGTGTGTGTGTGTGGTGTCTGCACGTCGTGTTGTGTGTGTGTGCGTATGTGTGCTGTGCGCGTGTGTCGGTGTGCGTGACTGTCAGGTGTCGCGCTGTGGCATGATCTACATGGAGCCCCACATGCTGGGCTGGAGGCCGCTCATGGTGTCCTGGCTCAACACGCTGCCCTCCACCATCAAGCCCCACCACAAGGAGCTGCTCTCAGGCCTCTTCGACCGCATGCTGCCCACCTGCCTGCAGCTCATACGCAAGGCTACCAAGGTAACACAGCTCACAACACAAATCAAGTCAACTTTTCTGTTTAGGTTGTTTTTTATATAATATATACTATTTCACTTTTACTTTTCGCCTACCAAGGTAACATAACACACACAGGTCAAGTCAAGACAACACAGGTCATGTCAAATCAAGTCAACTTTTATTTTTATGACATTTATATACAGTTACACTTTTTCACTTTTACTTAAAGCAAAGCTACCAAGGTATATAGACACACACATAGTCAAACTCAAGACAAGTCAAGTATATATAACATACTGTATGTTAACATTTATTCATATTTTTTTACGCAGTCAGTTCAATGTATGTAATAAAAACAAAAGTAAAGTACATTTTATATGTATATTTGATATACATTTTTGTATGTATATAGTCTTATATTTATATTTAATTTCTATAGCAAATCTCATTCATTCATGCACTCAATAAAAAGTAATGCAAACCGCATCATTGCAAGGTACAAAAGACAAAGCAAATGTTCATGGATGAGAAGGTAAGACACAGTAAGTATTCACTACGTAAAAGATAATATTGCATCCTCCTCGCTCACATGGTTACTGTTACGCCAGGGACCCGGGTGTGATTCCGGCCAGAGGTCATTTCCCGATCCTCCCCCATCGCTCTCTTCCACTCATTTCCTTTCACAGCTCTTTCCTGTCACAGCTGAAGAAAAAAAAAGACAAAATTAGACTTCATAAAGCACAATATGGATCCCCACCACGCTTCATGCTGAGCTCTTCATTAGACTACTCAGTAGTCCTCACCACTTTGCCTTTTTTACTGCTTCCTTGTTTACAGGCTCTGATCTAGTTGTTGTGGTGGTCACAAAATGTAGCTACAACACCTTACAACACCCCTTGTATATTTTGTAATTGACAAAAAATACATTTGGGGTTGTTAAAGCTTTTGTTAAAGCGGCCATCTCTATTGTTGTTACAAAAGACCTCTTGGCTGGTCCAACTCTCTATTTTTTACTTTTCAAAACACTTTGATGTACTGAATGCCCATCCACATATTATATCACATTTCTGCATCCAGTATTCCATACTCAATTGTCCCAGATTGTTTACAGATTATTTATTTAGAAGACATGTAGTGCAATGCTGTATCATGAAATACATTAATTCCCCTCCCTCATGTTCTGTCTAAGAAAACCACTCTATGTCTTTCATAATTTAATTGTTGTGGAGTCACATGATGCAGGAAGTTGGCACCATCCCAAACAAGCCCAATGATCCTCCCTACGCCCCTATGATTCATGTCTAACCCCTCAAGGCACAATGTCTCATGACCTCTGGTTGTCTCTCTCTCCCTGCTCTGTCTCTCTGTTTCCCTGCCCTGTGTCTCTGTCTCTCCCTGGCCTTGTGTGTCTGTTCCCCCATCTGCCTGCTCTGTCCCTCCCGACCTTGTATCTCCCTGTCTCCTCCTGCCCTCTCTGTGTCTCTGTCTCTCCTTGCCCTGTACCTCTCTTTCTCTACCTGCCTTCTCTCTCTCTCTCTCTCTCTCACACTCACTCACTCACTCACTCACTCACTCACTCTCTCTCTCTCTCTCTCTCTCTCTCTCTCTCTCTCTCTCTCACACTCACTCACTCACTCACTCACTCACTCACTCACTCTCTCTCTCTCTCTCTCTCTCTCTCTCTCTCTCTCTCTCTCTCTCTCTCTCTCTCTCTCTCTCCCTTTCTCTCTCTCTCTCTGCCCTCTCACTTCTTGTGTCACTTGTCACAGGAGCTGTCCCCCACGTCTGACACCAACCTGGCCCACTCCCTGATGAACCTGATGGACTGCCTGATGGATGAGTTCAGGGACGAGGCCAAGATTAAGAGCATGAACGAGAAAGACATATGCTCCTGGCTGGAGGTCAGACGCACGCGCGAGCACGCACACAGACACACAGACACAGACAGGCACGCACGCACGCACGCACGCACGCACGCACGCACGCACGCACGCACGCACACACACACACCCACACACACACACACACACACACACACACACACACACACACACACACACACACACACACACACACACACACACCATAATATGGATGATCATAATGCCATGCATATTCTTGAAGGGGCCACCTACCCACCGCCGTCTATAAAAGGGGCCAATTTATTAGTCCAGGGGACAAGTGCTGCTCCATAAGATGGATTGATGGTTTCAGAATACAGTTTAAAAAAGAAGTACAGGTTGATGCCTGCAAGGGCATTACAGAGGTTGTTGCGTACATCCAAAGTGGTAAAAAAAAAAATGCTGCAAACTTTGTCTGGGTTGTGCATTCATTTTTTTCCCCTGGAGCAATTGCAACATTGTGTTCTTAGGAGTATGAATAGTCTCTATGGCTGATGGTGGTTTGTTTCAGTTTCTCATTCATATTTAGTGCACAGATGAACATGCACGCACCCAAACCCACCACATACAAATGTGTTATTTTTTGGATACATTCCAAGTAAGATATGTGTAATGGATATGGGAGATCATTGTATATCTTACCTGCAGACATTTTTTTTATGAATATGTAAACACAGCTGAAATGTAATTGCCATTTATAGTCTCGACAGTGCTGGGTTTATATCACATAACCACAAGGCCATTAAGGCAGTATGTGATGGACGGCACAAAAAAGGCACACTCTCCACTACTCACAAACACACTGGTCTTTATGAAAGAATTTCATTATTGGATTGCTGTGGATTCTCAACAGCAATGTATGAAGGAGCAGTTCTGTCACTGATGCAAGTACAACACTCGCACATGATATTACATCATTCTTACACTGGTTATTTCACCGCACCTGATGAGGAAAATGCACCGTAACAGACAGTACTTATATATTCTAATTTCCGACCCTGTCTGAGTTGCCTCTAGCAGGCAGGATTCCCTGACATCACGGGCTGAGTTAGGACTCAGGAGGCGTGAAAGAGGAAGGGAGGTCAATTTTTACAGGCATTGGCTGTGACAGGGGATGCTCGTTGACTTAGAGCACGGAAACGCGTGCCAGGACCAAAAAGCCTTAACCAGCCGCCCGACCATCCAACCCCCCTGTCAAAGCCACTCCCGCTGCCAAGTGCTGTGCTTCAATGAGATGGGATGTGATAGGATGCATTGTGGAGATGTGCGGATGGCGGTTGCAGCCGTCGATAAACCGCAGATAAACCGCGGATTGGACGGATTGGACGGATGACTCGACGAAAAATATTTTATTATATTTTTATTACATTTGGGCGGGTTGCGGCTGAAGCACTTCAATTATTGCCAAGACATCTTCAATAGACCTAAAAACGAATTGGTGGATGGCGGACGGGTTCAGATTTGAACAGTGGTGAAAAAAAAACATTCAAG